>NW_024099242.1:0-24767 GCF_016545835.1 Crotalus tigris
CAGAGTGCTTGGGTATGTTTAGGAAGTCACTAAATTTTCTAGCCTGCCCTATCTATGTTTCTTGGTAAAATACATTGGAAAATCCCATTGGAGGAAAATTCTACTTAGGGTTAGGGTTAGGTCACCATGAATGCATAGAGCAAAATGGACATCGCCAAGAAATTCAGAGTGCTTGGGTATGCTTAGGAAGGCACTTACCCTTCTAGCCTGCTCTATTTTTCCTGGAAAAATACATGAGAAAATCCCATTTGAGGAAAATTTCACTTAGGGTTAGGGTTAGGTCACCATGTAGTCGTAGAGTAAAATGGACATCGCCAAGAAATTCAGAGTTCTTGGATATGGTTAGGTGGGCACTTACGTTTCTACGCTGCCCTATCTAAGTTTCTTGGTAAAATACATTGGAAAACCCCATTGGAGGAAAATTCCACTTAGGGTTAGGGTTAGGTCACCATGAACTCAGAGAGCGAAATGGACATCATGAACAAATTCGGAGTGTTTGGGTATGGTTAGGAGGTCATTGACTTTTCTAGCCTGGCCTATGTATGTTTCCTGTTAAAATACATGGGAAAATCAAATTGGAGGAAAATTCCACTTAGGGTTAGGGTTAGGTCACCATGAATGCATAGAGCAAAATGGATATGGCCAAGAATTTCAGAGAGCTTGGGTACGTTTAGGAAGTGACTGAATTTTCTAGCCTGCCCTATCTATGTTTCTTGGTAAAATACCTTGGAAAATACCATTTGAGGAAAATTCCACTTAGGGTTAGGGTTAGGTCACCATGAACTCAGAGAGCAAAATGGACATCATGAACAAATTTGGAGTGCTTGGGTATGGTTAGGAGGAAACTGACTTTTCTAGCCTGGCCTATGTATGTTTCCTGGTAAAATACATGGGAAAATCAAATTGGAGGAAAATTCCACTTAGGGTTAGGGTTAGTTCACTATGAATGGATAGAGTAAAATGGACATCGCCAAGAAATTCTGAGTTCTTGGATTTGGTTAGGTGGGCACTTTCGTTTCTACGCTGCCCTATCTATGTTTCTTGGTAAAATACATTGGAAAACCCCATTGGAGGAAAATTACACTTAGGGTTAGTGTTAGGTCACCATGAACTCAGAGAGCGAAATGGACATCATGAACAAATTCGGAGTGTTTGGGTATGGTTAGGAGGTCACTGACTTTTTTAGCCTGCCCTATCTATTTTTCCTGGTAAAATACATGGGAAAATCAAATTGGAGGAAAATTCCACTTAGGGTTAGGGTTAGGTTACCATGAATGCATAGAGCAAAATGGACATGGCCAAGAATTTCAGAGTGCTTGGGTATGGTTAGGAGGGCACTGACTTTTCTAGCCTGCCCTATCTATGTTTCCTGGTAAAATACATGGGAAAATCAAATTGGAGGAAAATTTCACTTAGGGTTAGGGTTAGGTCACCATGTAGTCATAGAGTAAAATGGACATCGCCAAGAAATTCTGAGTTCTTGGATTTGGTTAGGTGGGCACTTTCGTTTCTACGCTGCCCTATCTATGTTTCTTGGTAAAATACATTGAAAAACCCATTTGCAGGAAAATTACACTTATGGTAGTGTAGGGCACCATGAACTCAGAGAGCGAATGGACATCATGACAAATTCGGAGTGTTGGGTATGGTTAGGAGGTCACTGACTTTTTTAGCCTGCCCTATCTATTTTTCCTGGTAAAATACATGGGAAAATCAAATTGGAGGAAAATTCCACTTAGGGTTAGGGTTAGGTTACCATGAATGCATAGAGCAAAATGGACATGGCCAAGAATTTCAGAGTGCTTGCGTATGTTTAGGAAGTCACTGAATTTTCTAGCCTGCCCTATCTATGTTTCTTGGTAAAATACATTGGAAAATCCCATTGGAGGAAAATTCTACTTAGGGTTAGGGTTAGGTCACCATGAATGCATAGAGCAAAATGGACATCGCCAAGAAATTCAGAGTGCTTGGGTATGCTTAGGAAGGCACTTACCCTTCTAGCCTGCTCTATTTTTCCTGGAAAAATACATGAGAAAATCCCATTTGAGGAAAATTTCACTTAGGGTTAGGGTTAGGTCACCATGTAGTCGTAGAGTAATATGGACATCGCCAAGAAATTCAGAGTTCTTGGATATAGTTAGGTGGGCACTTTCGTTTCTACGCTGCCCTATCTATGTTTCTTGGTAAAATACATTGGAAAACCCCATTGGAGGAAAATTACACTTAGGGTTAGGGTTAGGTCACCATGAACTCAGAGAGCGAAATGGACATCATGAACAAATTCGGAGTGTTTGGGTATGGTTAGGAGGTCACTGACTTTTTTAGCCTGCCCTATCTATTTTTCCTGGTAAAATACATGGGAAAATCAAATTGGAGGAAAATTCCACTTAGGGTTAGGGTTAGGTCACCAAGAACTCAGAGAGCGAAATGGACATCATGAACAAATTCGGAGTGTTTGGGTATGGTTAGGAGGTCATTGACTTTTCTAGCCTGGCCTATGTATGTTTCCTGGTAAAATACATGGGAAAATCAAATTGGAGGAAAATTCCACTTAGGGTTAGGGTTAGGTCACCATGAACTCATAGAGCAAAATAGATATCATGAACAAATTCGGAGTCCTTAGGTATGGTTAGCAGGGCACTGCTTTTTCTAGCCTGGCCTATCTATGTTTCCTGGTAAAATACATGGGAAAATCCCATTGGAAGAAAATTCCAGTTAGGGTTAGGGTTAGGTCACTATGAACACATAGAGCAAAATAGACGTAATGAACAAATTCGGAGTGCTTGGGTATGGTTATGAGGGCACTTACTTTTCTAGCCTGGCCTATATATGTTTCTTGGTAAAAAACATGGCAAAAATCCCATTGGAGGAAAATTCCACTTAGGGTTAGGGTTAGGTCTCCATGACCTGGAGAGGAAAATGGACTTTGCCAAAAAATTCGTACTGCTTGGGTATGGTGAGGAGGGCACTTATGTTGCTACGCTGCCCTATCTGTGTTTCTTGGTGAAACACATTGGAAATTACCATTGGAGGAAAATTCCATGTAGGGTTAGGATTAGATCACCATGAATGCATAGAGCAAAAAGGACATCAGGAACAAATTCGGAGTACTTGGGTATGGTTAGGAGGGCACTTACTTTTCTACACTGTCCTATCTTTCTTGGTAAAATACATGGGAAAATCCCATTGGAGGAAAATTGCACTTAGCGTTAGGGTTAGGTCACCAATCACTCGGAGAGTAAAATGGACATTGCCAAAAAATTCGTACTGCTTGGGTATGGTTAGGAAGGCACTAACGTATCTATGCTGCCCTATCTATGTTTCTAGATAAAATACATTGGAAAATCCCATTGGAGGAAAATTTCACCTAGGATTAGGATTAGGTAATCATTAATGCATGGAGCAAAATGGACATTGTCAAGAAATTCAGAGTGCTTGGGTATGGTTAGGAGGGCACTTACTTTTCTAGGCTTCTCTATCTATGTTTCTTGGTAAACTACATGGGAAAATCCTATTGTAGTAAAATTCCACTTAGGGATAGGGTTAGGTCACCATGAACTCATAGAGCAAAATAGATATCATGAACAAATTCGGAGTGCTTAGGTATGGTTAGGAGGGCACTGCGTTTTCTAGACTGGCCTATCTATGTTTCCTGGTAAAATACATGGGAAAATCCCATTGGAACAAAATTCCAGTTAGGGTTAGGGTTAGGTCACTAAGAACAAATAGAGCAAAATAGACGTAATGAACAAATTCGGAGTGCTTGGTTATGTATGAGGACTTACTTCTAGCTGGCCATATCTGTTTCTTGGTAAAAACTGCAAAATCCCATTGGAGGAAATTCCACTTAGGGTGAGGGTTAGGTCTCCATGACCTGGAGAGGAAAATGGACTTTGCCAAAAAATTCGTACTGCTTGGGTATGGTTAGGAGGGCACTTATGTTGCTACGCTGCCCTATCTGTGTTTCTTGGTGAAACACATTGGAAATTACCATTGGAGGAAAATTCCATGTAGGGTTAGGATTAGATCACCATGAATGCATAGAGCAAAAAGGACATCAGGAACAAATTCGGAGTACTTGGGTATGGTTAGGAGGGCACTTACTTTTCTACACTGTCCTATCTTTCTTGGTAAAATACATGGGAAAATCCCATTGGAGGAAAATTGCACTTAGCGTTAGGGTTAGGTCACCAATCACTCGGAGAGTAAAATGGACATTGCCAAAAAATTCGTACTGCTTGGGTATGGTTAGGAAGGCACTAACGTATCTATGCTGCCCTATCTATGTTTCTTGATAAAATACATTGGAAAATCCCATTGGAGGAAAATTTCACCTAGGATTAGGATTAGGTAATCATGAATGCATGGAGCAAAATGGACATTGTCAACAAATTCAGAGTGCTTGGGTATGGTTAGGAGGGCACTGACTTTTCTAGCCTGCCCTATCTATGTTTCCTGGTAAAATACATGGGAAAATCAAATTGGAGGAAAATTCCACTTAGGGTTAGGGTTAGGTCACCATGTAGTCATAGAGTAAAATGGACATCGCCAAGAAATTCAGAGTTCTTGGATTTGGTTAGGTGGGCACTTTCGTTTCTACGCTGCCCTATCTATGTTTCTTGGTAAAATACATTGGAAAACCCCATTGGAGGAAAATTCCACTTAGGGTTAGGGTTAGGTCACTAAGAACAAATAGAGCAAAATAGACGTAATGAACAAATTCGGAGTGCTTGGTTATTGTTAGGAGGGCACTTACATTTCTAGCCTGCTCTATGTTTCCTGGAAAAATACATGAGAAAATCCCATTGGAGGAAAATTACACTTAGGGTTAGGGTTAGGTCACCATGTAGTCGGAGAGAAAAATGGTCATCGCCAAGAAATTCAGAGTGCTTATGTATGTTTAGGAGGGTATTACGTTTCTACGCTGCCCTATCTATGTTTCTTGGTAAAATACATTGGAAAACCCCATTTGAGGAAAATTACTCTTAGGGTTAGGGTTAGGTCACCATGATCTCAGAGAGCAAAATGGACATCATGAACAAAATTGGAGTGCTTGGGTATGATTAGGAGGGCACTGACTTTTCTAGCCTTCCCTATCTATGTTTCCTGGTAAAATACATGGGAAAATCAAATTGGAGGAAAATTCCACTTAGGGTTAGGGTTAGGTCACCATGTAGTCATAGAGTAAAATGGACATCGCCAAGAAATTCAGAGTTCTTGGATTTGGTTAGGTGGGCACTTTCGTTTCTACGCTGCCCTATCTATGTTTCTTGGTAAAATACATTGGAAAACCCCATTGGAGGAAAATTCCACTTAGGGTTAGGGTTAGGTCACCATGAACTCATAGAGCAAAATAGATATCATGAACAAATTCGGAGTCCTTAGGTATGGTTAGCAGGGCACTGCTTTTTCTAGCCTGGCCTATCTATGTTTCCTGGTAAAATACATGGGAAAATCCCATTGGAAGAAAATTCCAGTTAGGGTTAGGGTTAGGTCACTATGAACACATAGAGCAAAATAGACGTAATGAATAAATTCGGAGTGCTTGGGTATGGTTATGAGGGCACTTACTTTTCTAGCCTGGCCTATATATGTTTCTTGGTAAAAAACATGGCAAAAATCCCATTGGAGGAAAATTCCACTTAGGGTTAGGGTTAGGTCTCCATGACCTGGAGAGGAAAATGGACTTTGCCAAAAAATTCGTACTGCTTGGGTATGGTTAGGAGGGCACTTATGTTGCTACGCTGCCCTATCTGTGTTTCTTGGTGAAACACATTGGAAATTACCATTGGAGGAAAATTCCATGTAGGGTTAGGATTAGATCACCATGAATGCATAGAGCAAAAAGGACATCAGGAACAAATTCGGAGTACTTGGGTATAGTTAGGAGGGCACTTACTTTTCTACACGGTCCTATCTTTCTTGGTAAAATACATGGGAAAATCCCATTGGAGGAAAATTGCACTTAGCGTTAGGGTTAGGTCACCATTCACTCGGAGAGTAAAATGCACATTGCCAAAAAATTCGTACTGCTTGGGTATGGTTAGGAAGGCACTAACGTTTCTATGCTGCCCTATCTATGTTTCAAGATAAAATACATTGGAAAATCCCATTGGAGGAAAATTTCACCTAGGATTAGGATTAGGTAATCATGAATGCATGGAGCAAAATGGACATTGTCAACAAATTCAGAGTGCTTGGGTATGGTTAGGAGGGCACTTACTTTTCTAGGCTTCTCTATCTATGTTTCTTGGTAAACTACATGGGAAAATCCTATTGTAGTAAAATTCCACTTAGGGATAGGGTTAGGTCACCATGAACTCAGAGAGCGAAATGGACATCATGAACAAATTCGGAGTGTTTGGGTATGGTTAGGAGGTCACTGCATTTTCTAGACTGGCCTATCTATGTTTCCTGGTAAAATACATGGGAAAATCCCATTGGAACAAAATTCCAGATAGGGTTAGGGTTAGGTCACTATGAACACATAGAGCAAAATAGACGTAATGAACAAATTCGGAGTGCTTGGTTATGGTTAGGAGGGCACTTACCCTTCTAGCCTGCTCTATGTTTCCTGGAAAAATACATGAGAAAATCCCATTGGAGGAAAATTACACTTAGGGTTAGGGTTAGGTCACCATGTAGTCGGAGAGAAAAATGGTCATCGCCAAGAAATTCAGAGTGCTTATGTATGGTTAGGAGGGTATTACGTTTCTACGCTGCCCTATCTATGTTTCTTGGTAAAATACATTGGAAAACCCCATTGGAGGAAAATTACTCTTAGGGTTAGGGTTAGGTCACCATGATCTCAGAGAGCAAAATGGACATCATGAACAAATTCGGAGTGTTTGGGTATGGTTAGGAGGTCATTGACTTTTCTAGCCTGGCCTATGTATGTTTCCTGGTAAAATACATGGGAAAATCAAATTGGAGGAAAATTCCACTTAGGGTTAGGGTTAGGTCACCATGAATGCATAGAGCAAAATGGACATGGCCAAGAATTTCAGAGTGCTTGGGTATGTTTAGGAAGTCAATGAATTTTCTAGCCTGCCCTATCTATGTTCCTTGGTAAAATACATTGGAAAATACCATTTGAGGAAAATTCCACTTAGGGTTAGGGTTAGGTCACCATGAACTCAGAGAGCAAAATGGACATCATGAACAAATTTGGAGTGCTTGGGTATGGTTAGGAGGAAACTTACTTTTCTAGCCTGGCCTATGTATGTTTCCTGGAAAAATACATGAGAAAATCCCATTTGAGGAAAATTTCACTTAGGGTTAGGGTTAGGTCACCATGTAGTCGGAGAGTAAAATGGACATCGCCAAGAAATTCAGAGTTCTTGGATATGGTTAGGTGGGCACTTACGTTTCTAAGCTGCCCTATCTATGTTTCTTGGTAAAATACATTGGAAAACCCCATTGGAGGAAAATTCCACTTAGGGTTAGGGTTAGGTCACCATGAACTCAGAGAGCAAAATAGACATCATGAACAAATTTGGAGTGCTTGGATATGGTTAGGAGGAAACTGACTTTTCTAGCCTGGCCTATGTATGTTTCCTGGTAAAATACATGGGAAAATCAAATTGCAGGAAAATTCCACTTAGGGTTAGGTCACCATGAATGCATAGAGCAAAATGGACATAGCCAAGAATTTCAGAGTGCTTGGGTATGTTTAGGAAGTCACTGAATTTTCTAGCCTGCCCTATCTATGTTTCTTGGTAAAATACATTGGAAAATCCTATTATAGGAAAATTCCAGTTAGGGTTAGGGTTAGGTCACCATGAACTCAGAGAGCAAAATGGACATCATGAACAAATTTGGAGTGCTTGGGTATGGTTAGGAGGGCACTGACTTTTCTAGCCTGCCCTATCTATGTTTCCTGGTAAAATACATGGGAAAATCAAATTGGAGGAAAATTCCACTTAGGGTGACGGTTAGTTCACCATGAATGCATAGAGCAAAATGGACATGGCCAAGAATTTCAGAGTGCTTGGGTATGTTGAGGAAGTCACTGAATTTTCTACCCTGCCCTATCTATGTTTCTTGGTAAAATACATTGGAAAATCCCATTGGAGGAAAATTCTACTTAGGGTTAGGGTTAGGTCACCATGAATGCATAGAGCAAAATGGACATCGCCAAGAAATTCAGAGTGCTTGGGTATGCTTAGGAAGGCACTTACCCTTCTAGCCTGCTCTATTTTTCTTGGAAAAATACATGAGAAAATCCCATTTGAGGAAAATTTCACTTAGCGTTAGGGTTAGGTCACCATGTAGTCCTAGAGTAAAATGGACATCGCCAAGAAATTCAGAGTTCTTGGATATGGTTAGGCGGGCACTTACGTTTCTACGCTGCCCTATCTATGTTTCTTGGTAAAATACATTGGAAAACCCCATTGGAGGAAAATTCCACTTAGGGTTAGGGTTAGGTCACCATGAACTCAGAGAGCGAAATGGACATCATGAACAAATTTGGAGTGTTTGGGTATGGTTAGGAGGTCATTGACTTTTCTAGCCTGGCCTATGTATGTTTCCTGGTAAAATACATGGGAAAATCAAATTGGAGGAAAATTCCACTTAGGGTTAGGGTTAGGTCACCATGAACTCATAGAGCAAAATAGATATCATGAACAAATTCGGAGTGCTTAGGTATGGTTAGCAGGGCACTGCGTTTTCTAGGCTGGCCTATCTATGTTTCCTGGTAAAATACATGGGAAAATCCCATTGGAAGAAAATTCCAGTTAGGGTTAGGGTTAGGTCACTATGAACACATAGAGCAAAATAGACATAATGAACAAATTCGGAGTGCTTGGGTATGGTTAGGAGGGCACTTACTTTTCTAGCCTGGCCTATATATGTTTCTTGGTAAAATACATGGCAAAAATCCCATTGGAGGAAAATTCCACTTATGGTTAGGGTTAGGTCTCCATGACCTGGAGAGGAAAATGGACTTTGCCAAAAAATTCGTACTGCTTGGGTATGGTTAGGAGGGCACTTATGTTGCTACGCTGCCCTATCTGTGTTTCTTGGTAAAACACATTGGAAAATACAATTGGAGGAAAATTCCATGTAGGGTTAGGATTAGATCACCATGAATGCATAGAGCAAAAAGGACATCAGGAACAAATTCGGAGTCCTTGGGTATGGTTAGGAGGGCACTGACTTTTCTAGCCTGGCCTATCTATGTTTCCTGGTAAAATACATGGGAAAATCCCATTGGAGGAAAATTCTACCTAGGGTTAGGGTTAGGTCACCATGAATGCATAGAGCAAAATGGACATTGCCAAGAAATTCAGAATGCTTGGGTATGCTTAGGAAGGCACTTACCCTTCTAGCCGGCTCTTTGTTTCCTGGAAAAATACATGTAAAAATCCCATTGGAGGAAAATTACACTTAGGGTTAGGGTTAGGTCACCATGTAGTCGGAGAGGAAAATGGACATCGCCAAGAAATTCAGAGTGCTTGGGTATGGTTAGGAGGGTATTACGTTTCTACGCTGCCCTATCTATGTTTCTTGGTAAAATACATTGGAAAACCCCATTTGAGGAAAATTACTCTTAGGGTTAGGGTTAGGTCACCATGATCTCAGAGAGCAAAATGGACATCATGAACAAAATTGGAGTGCTTGGGTATGATTAGGAGGGCACTGACTTTTCTAGCCTGGCCTATCTATGTTTCCTGGTAAAATACAAATGGGAAAATCCCATTTTAGGAAAATTGCACTTAGTGTTATGGTTAGGTCACCATTAACTTGGAGAGTAAAATGGACATTGCCAAAAAATTCGTACTGCTTGGGTATGGTTAGGAGGGCACTGACGTTTCTATGCTACCCTATCTATGTTTCTTTATAAAATTACATTGGAAAATCCCATTGGAGGAAAATTCCACTTAGGGTGAGGGTTAGGTAACCATGAATGCAAAGAGCAAAATGGACATTGTCAACAAATTCAGAGTGCTTGGGTATAGTTAGGAGGGCACTTAGTTTTCTACACTGTCCTATCTTTCTTGGTAAAATACATGGGAAAATCCCATTGGAGGAAAATTGCACTTAGCGTTAGGGTTAGGTTCACTATGAACAAATAGAGCAACATGACATAATGACAAATTCGAGGGCTGTGGTTGGTTAGGAGGGCACTTACTTTCTAGCTGCCCTATTTATGTTTCTGGTAAAATACATGGCAAAAATCCCATTGGAGGAAAAGATTCCACTTAAGGGTTAGTTAGTCTCCATGACCGGGAGAGGCAATGGACTTTGCCAAAAAATTCGTTACTGCTTGGGTATGTTAGGAGGATTATGTTGCTACGGCTGCCCTATCTGTGTTCTCTGGTTGAAAACACATGGAATTACCATGGAGGAAATTCCATGTAGGGTTAGGATTAGATCACCATGAATGCATAGAGCAAAAAGGACATCAGGAACAAATTCGGAGTACTTGGGTATGGTTAGGAGGGCACTTACTTTTCTACACTGTCCTATCTTTCTTGGTAAAATACATGGGAAAATCCCATTGGAGGAAAATTGCACTTAGCGTTAGGGTTAGGTCACCAATCACTCGGAGAGTAAAATGGACATTGCCAAAAAATTCGTACTGCTTGGGTATGGTTAGGAAGGCACTAACGTATCTATGCTGCCCTATCTATGTTTCTTGATAAAATACATTGGAAAATCCCATTGGAGGAAAATTTCACCTAGGATTAGGATTAGGTAATCATGAATGCATGGAGCAAAATGGACATTGTCAACAAATTCAGAGTGCTTGGGTATGGTTAGGAGGGCACTGACTTTTCTAGCCTGCCCTATCTATGTTTCCTGGTAAAATACATGGGAAAATCAAATTGGAGGAAAATTCCACTTAGGGTTAGGGTTAGGTCACCATGTAGTCATAGAGTAAAATGGACATCGCCAAGAAATTCAGAGTTCTTGGATTTGGTTAGATGGGCACTTTCGTTTCTACGCTGCCCTATCTATGTTTCTTGGTAAAATACATTGGAAAACCCCATTGGAGGAAAATTCCACTTAGGGTTAGGGTTAGGTCACTAAGAACAAATAGAGCAAAATAGACGTAATGAACAAATTCGGAGTGCTTGGTTATGGTTAGGAGGGCACTTACCTTTCTAGCCTGCTCTATGTTTCCTGGGAAAATACATGAGAAAATCCCATTGGAGGAAAATTACACTTAGGGTTAGGGTTAGGTCACCATGTAGTCGGAGAGAAAAATGGTCATCGCCAAGAAATTCAGAGTGCTTGGGTATGGTTAGGAGGGTATTACGTTTCTACGCTGCCCTATCTATGTTTCTTGGTAAAATACATTGGAAAACCCCATTTGAGGAAAATTACTCTTAGGGTTAGGGTTAGGTCACCATGATCTCAGAGAGCAAAATGGACATCATGAACAAAATTGGAGTGCTTGGGTATGATTAGGAGGGCACTGACTTTTCTAGCCTGCCCTATCTATGTTTCCTGGTAAAATACATGGGAAAATCCCATTGGAAGAAAATTCCACTTAGGGTTAGGGTTAGGTCACCATGAATGCACAGAGCGAAATGGACATTGCCAAGAAATTCAGTATGCTTGGGTATGCTTAGGAAGGCACTTACCCTTCTAGCCTGCTCTATGTTTCCTGGAAAAATACATGAGAAAATCCCATTGGAGGAAAATTACACTTAGGGTTAGGGTTAGGTCACCATGTAGTCGGAGAGAAAAATGGTCATCGCCAAGAAATTCAGAGTGCTTGGGTATGGTTAGGAGGGTATTACGTTTCTACGCTGCCATATCTATGTTTCTTGGTAAAATACATTGGAAAACCCCATTTGAGGAAAATTACACTTAGGG
The DNA here is from genome assembly GCF_016545835.1 of Crotalus tigris. Lineage (NCBI taxonomy): Eukaryota > Metazoa > Chordata > Lepidosauria > Squamata > Viperidae > Crotalus > Crotalus tigris. Next base: position 11,830 of record NW_024099242.1, read on the forward strand.
TTAGGGTTAGGTCACCATGAACTCAGAGAGCAAAATGGACATCATGAACAAAATTGGAGTGCTTGGGTATGATTAGGAGGGCACTGGCTTTTCTAGCCTGGCCTATATATGTTTCCTGGTAAAATACAAATGGGAAAATCCCATTGGAGGAAAATTGCACTTAGTGTTATGGTTAGGTCACCATTAACTTGGAGAGTAAAATGGACATTGCCAAAAAATTCGTACTGCTTGGGTATGGTTAGGAGGGCACTAATGTTTCTATGCTGCCCTATCTATGTTTCTTGATAAAATAAATTGGAAAATCCCATTGGAGGAAAATTCCACTTAGGGTTAGGGTTAGGTAACCATGAATGCAAAGAGCAAAATGGACATTGTCAACAAATTCAGAGTGCTTGGGTATGGTTAGGAGGGCACTTAATTTTCTAAGCTTCCCTATCTATGTTTCTTGGTAAAATACATTGGAAAATCCTATTATAGGAAAATTCCAGTTAGGGTTAGGGTTAGGTCACTATGAACACATAGAGCAAAATAGACATAATGAACAAATTCGGAGTGCTTGGGTATGGTTAGGAGGGCACTTACTTTTCTAGCCTGCCCTATTTATGTTTCTTGGTAAAATACATGGCAAAAATCCCATTGGAGGAAGATTCCACTTAGGGTTAGGGTTAGGTCTCCATGACCTGGAGAGGAAAATGGACTTTGCCAAAAAATTCGTACTGCTTGGGTATGGTTAGGAGGGCATTTATGTTGCTACGCTGCCCTATCTGTGTTTCTTGGTGAAACACATTGGAAATTACCATTGGAGGAAAATTCCATGTAGGGTTAGGATTAGATCACCATGAATGCATAGAGCAAAAAGGACATCAGGAACAAATTCGGTGTACTTGGATATGGTTAGGAGGGCACTTACCTTTCTACACTGTCCTATCTTTCTTGGTAAAATACATGGGAAAATCCCATTGGAGGAAAATTGCACTTAGCGTTAGGGTTAGGTAACCATTCACTCGGAGAGTAAAATGGACATTGCCAAAAAATTCGTACTGCTTGGGTATGGTTAGGAGGGCACTAACATTTCTATGCTGCCCTATCTATGTTTCTTGATAAAATACATTGGAAAATCCCATTGGAGGAAAATTCCACGTAGGGTTAGGGTTAGGTAACCATGAATGCAAAGAGCAAAATGACATGGCCAAGAATTTCAGAGTGCGTGGTATGTTTTAGGAAGTCACTGAATTTTCTAGCCTGCCCTATCTATGTTTCTTGGTAAAATACCATTGGAAAACCCCATTGGAGAAAATTCCCCTTAGGGTTAGGGTTAGGTCACATGAAACCCCTCCAAGAAAAAAGCAAAATGGACATCATGAAGAAATTTGGAGTACTTGGGTATGGTTAGGATGGGCACTGACTTTTCTACACTGTCTATCTATCTTTTCTTGGTAAAATACATGGAAAAAAAAAACCCATTGGAGGAATTCCACTTAGGTTAGGGTTAGGTCACCATGAGCTCCTAGAGCAAAATGGACATCGCCCACAAACTTGGAGTGCTTGGGTATGGTTATGAGGGCATTGACCTTTCTAGCCTGCCCTATCTATGTTTCCTGGTAAAATACATGGGAAAATCCCATTGGAGGAAAATTCCACTTAGGGTTAGGGTTAGGTCACCATGAACTCATAGAGCAAAACAGATATCATGAACAAATTCGGAGTGCTTAGGTATGGTTAGCAGGGCACTTACTTTTCTAGCCTGGCCTATATATGTTTCTTGGTAAAATACATGGCAAAAATCCCATTGGAGGAAAATTCCACTTATGGTTAGGGTTAGGTCTCCATGACCTGGAGAGGAAAATGGACTTTGCCAAAAAATTCGTACTGCTTGGGTCTGGTTAGGAGGGCACTTATGTTGCTACGCTGCCCTATCTGTGTTTCTTTGGTAAACACATTGAAATACCATTGGAGGACAATTCCATGTAGGGTTGATTAGATTCACCATGAAATGCATAGAGCAAAAGGACATCAGGAAACAAATTCGGAGTCCTGGGTATGGTTTAGGAGGGCACTGCGGTGTTTCTAAGCCTGGCCTATCTATGTTTCCTGTAAATACATGGGAAATCCCATTGGACGAAAATTCCCACTTAGGGTTTAGGTAGGTCACCAGAATGGCACCGAGCGAAAATGGACATTGCCAAGAAATTCAGATGCTTGGGTATGCTTGAAGCCTTACCCTTCTAGCCGCGCTATGTTTCCTGGAAAAATACATGTAAAAATCCCATTGGAGGAAAATTACACTTAGGGTTAGGGTTAGGTCACCATGTAGTCGGAGAGGAAAATGGACATCGCCAAGAAATTCAGAGTGCTTGGGTATGGTTAGGAGGGTATTACGTTTCTACGCTGCCATATCTATGTTTCTTGGTAAAATACATTGGAAAACCCCATTTGAGGAAAATTACACTTAGGGTTAGGGTTAGGTCACCATGAACTCAGAGAGCAAAATGGACATCATGAACAAAATTGGAGTGCTTGGGTATGATTAGGAGGGCACTGACTTTTCTAGCCTGGCCTATATATGTTTCCTGGTAATATACAAATGGGAAAATCCCATTGGAGGAAAATTGCACTTAGTGTTATGGTTAGGTCACCATTAACTTGGAGAGTAAAATGGACATTGCCAAAAAATTCGTACTGTTTGGGTATGGTTAGGAGGGCACTAATGTTTCTATGCTGCCCTATCTATGTTTCTTGATAAAATACATTGGAAAATCCAATTGGAGGAAAATTCCACTTAGGTTTAGGGTTAGGTAACCATGAATGCAAAGAGCAAAATGGACATTGTCAACAAATTCAGAGTGCTTGCGTATGGTTAGGAGGGCACTTAATTTTCTAGGCTTCCCTATCTATGTTTCTTGGTAAAATACATTGGAAAATCCTATTATAGGAAAATTCCAGTTAGGGTTAGGATTAGATCACCATGAATGCATAGAGCAAAAAGGACATCATGAACAAATTCGGAGTGTTTGGGTATTGTTAGGAGGTCACTGACTTTTTTAGCCTGCCCTATCTATTTTTCCTGGTAAAATACATGGGAAAATCCCATTGGAAGAAAATTCCACCTAGGGTTAGGGTTAGGTCACTATGAACACATAGAGCAAAATAGACCTAATGAACAAATTCGGAGTGCTTGGGTATGGTTATGAGGGCACTTACTTTTCTAGCCTGGCCTATATATGTTTCTTGGTAAAAAACATGGCAAAAATCCCATTGGAGGAAAATTCCACTTAGGGTTAGGGTTAGGTCTCCATGACCTGGAGAGGAAAATGGACTTTGCCAAAAAATTCGTACTGCTTGGGTATGGTTAGGAGGGCACTTATGTTGCTACGCTGCCCTATCTGTGTTTCTTGGTGAAACACATTGGAAATTACCATTGGAGGAAAATTCCATGTAGGGTTAGGATTAGATCACCATGAATGCATAGAGCAAAAAGGACATCAGGAACAAATTCGGAGTACTTGGGTATGGTTAGGAGGGCACTTACTTTTCTACACTCTCCTATCTTTCTTGGTAAAATACATGGGAAAATCCCATTGGAGGAAAATTGCACTTAGCGTTAGGGTTAGGTCACCATTCACTCGGAGAGTAAAATGGACATTGCCAAAAAATTCGTACTGCTTGGGTATGGTTAGGAAGGCACTAACGTTTCTATGCTGCCCTATCTATGTTTCTAGATAAAATACATTGGAAAATCCCATTGGAGGAAAATTTCACCTAGGATTAGGATTAGGTAATCATGAATGCATGGAGCAAAATGGACATTGTCAACAAATTCAGAGTGCTTGGGTATGGTTAGGAGGGCACTTACTTTTCTAGGCTTCTCTATCTATGTTTCTTGGTAAACTACATGGGAAAATCCTATTGTAGTAAAATTCCACTTAGGGATAGGATTAGGTCACCATGAACTCATAGAGCAAAATAGATATCATGAACAAATTCGGAGTGCTTTAGGTAGGGTTTATAGGAGGGCACTGCGTTTTTCTAGACTGGCTATCTATGTTTTCCTGGTAAAATACATGGGAAATCCCATTGAACAAAATTCCAGTTAGGTTAGGGTTAGTCACTATGAACACTAGCTCAAAATAGGGCGTAATGAACAATTCGGAGTGCTTGGTTTATGGTTAGGAGGGCCTTACCCTTCTAGCCCTTCTCTATGTTTCCCTGAAAAATACCTGAAAAATCCCATTGGAGGAAAATTACACTTAGGGTTAGGGTTAGGTCACCATGTAGTCGGAGAGGAAAATGGACATCGCCAAGAAATTCAGAGTGCTTGGGTATGGTTAGGAGGGTATTACGTTTCTACGCTGCCCTATCTATGTTTCTTGGTAAAATACATTGGAAAACCCCATTTGAGGAAAATTACTCTTAGGGTTAGGGTTAGGTCACCATGATCTCAGAGAGCAAAATGGACATCATGAACAAAATTGGAGTGCTTGGGTATGATTAGGAGGGCACTGACTTTTCTAGCCTGGCCTATCTATGTTTCCTGGTAAAATACAAATGGGAAAATCCCATTGGAGGAAAATTGCACTTAGTGTTATGGTTAGGTCACCATTAACTTGGAGAGTAAAATGGACATTGCCAAAAAATTCGTACTGCTTGGGTATGGTTAGGAGGGCACTGACGTTTCTATGCTGCCCTATCTATGTTTCTTTATAAAATTACATTGGAAAATCCCATTGGAGGAAAATTCCACTTAGGGTGAGGGTTAGGTAACCATGAATGCAAAGAGCAAAATGGACATTGTCAACAAATTCAGAGTGCTTGGGTATAGTTAGGAGGGCACTTAGTTTTCTACACTGTCCTATCTTTCTTGGTAAAATACATGGGAAAATCCCATTGGAGGAAAATTGCACTTAGCGTTAGGGTTAGGTCACCATTCACTCGGAGAGTAAAATGGACATTGCCAAAAAATTCGTACTGCTTGGGTATGGTTAGGAGGGCACTAACGTTTCTATGCTGCCCTATCTATGTTTCTTGATAAAATACATTGGAAAATCCCATTGGAGGAAAATTCCACTTAGGGTTAGGGTTAGGTAACCATGAATGCAAAGAGCAAAATGGACATTGTCAACAAATTCAGAGTGCTTGGGTATGGTTAGGAGGGCACTTAGTTTTCTAGGCTTCCCTATCTATGTTTCTTGGTAAAATACATTGGAAAATCCTATTAAGGAAATTCCAGTTAGGGTTAGGGTTAGGTCACTATGAACACATAGAGCAAAATTGACATAATGAACAAATTCGGAGTGCTTGGTTATGGTTAGGAGGGCACTTACTTTTCTAGCCTGCCTATATCTGTTTCTTGGTAAAATACATGGCAAAAATCCATTTGGAGGAAAATCCACTTAGGGTTAGGGTTAGGTCTCCATGACCTGGAGAGGAAAATGGACATTGCCAAAAAATTCGTACTGCTTGGGTATGGTTAGGAGGGCACTTACGTTGCTACGCTGCCCTATCTATGTTTCTTGGTAAAATACATTGGAAAATACCATTGGAGGAAAATTCCATATAGGGTTAAGATTAGATCACCATGAATGCATAGACCAAAATGGACATCAGGAACAAATTCGAGTACTTGGGTATGGTTAGGAGGGCACTGCGTTTTCTAGCCTGGCCTATCTATGTTTCCTGGTAAAATACATGGGAAAATCCCATTGGAAGAAAATTCCACTTAGGGTTAGGGTTAGGTCACCATGAATGCACAGAGCGAAATGGACATTGCCAAGAAATTCAGAATGCTTGGGTATGCTTAGGAAGGCACTTACCCTTCTAGCCGGCTCTATGTTTCCTGGAAAAATACATGTAAAAATCCCATTGGAGGAAAATTACACTTAGGGTTAGGGTTAGGTCACCATGTAGTCGGAGAGGAAAATGGACATCGCCAAGAAATTCAGAGTGCTTGGGTATGGTTAGGAGGGTATTACGTTTCTACGCTGCCATATCTATGTTTCTTGGTAAAATACATTGGAAAACCCCATTTGAGGAAAATTACACTTAGGGTTAGGGTTAGGTCACCATGAACTCAGAGAGCAAAATGGACATCATGAACAAAATTGGAGTGCTTGGGTATGATTAGGAGGGCACTGACTTTTCTAGCCTGGCCTATATATGTTTCCTGGTAATATACAAATGGGAAAATCCCATTGGAGGAAAATTGCACTTAGTGTTATGGTTAGGTCACCATTAACTTGGAGAGTAAAATGGACATTGCCAAAAAATTCGTACTGTTTGGGTATGGTTAGGAGGGCACTAATGTTTCTATGCTGCCCTATCTATGTTTCTTGATAAAATACATTGGAAAATCCAATTGGAGGAAAATTCCACTTAGGTTTAGGGTTAGGTAACCATGAATGCAAAGAGCAAAATGGACATTGTCAACAAATTCAGAGTGCTTGCGTATGGTTAGGAGGGCACTTAATTTTCTAGGCTTCCCTATCTATGTTTCTTGGTAAAATACATTGGAAAATCCTATTATAGGAAAATTCCAGTTAGGGTTAGGATTAGATCACCATGAATGCATAGAGCAAAAAGGACATCATGAACAAATTCGGAGTGTTTGGGTATTGTTAGGAGGTCACTGACTTTTTTAGCCTGCCCTATCTATTTTTCCTGGTAAAATACATGGGAAAATCCCATTGGAAGAAAATTCCACCTAGGGTTAGGGTTAGGTCACTATGAACACATAGAGCAAAATAGACGTAATGAACAAATTCGGAGTGCTTGGGTATGGTTATGAGGGCACTTACTTTTCTAGCCTGGCCTATATATGTTTCTTGGTAAAAAACATGGCAAAAATCCCATTGGAGGAAAATTCCACTTAGGGTTAGGGTTAGGTCTCCATGACCTGGAGAGGAAAATGGACTTTGCCAAAAAATTCGTACTGCTTGGGTATGGTTAGGAGGGCACTTATGTTGCTACGCTGCCCTATCTGTGTTTCTTGGTGAAACACATTGGAAATTACCATTGGAGGAAAATTCCATGTAGGGTTAGGATTAGATCACCATGAATGCATAGAGCAAAAAGGACATCAGGAACAAATTCGGAGTACTTGGGTATGGTTAGGAGGGCACTTACTTTTCTACACTCTCCTATCTTTCTTGGTAAAATACATGGGAAAATCCCATTGGAGGAAAATTGCACTTAGCGTTAGGGTTAGGTCACCATTCACTCGGAGAGTAAAATGGACATTGCCAAAAAATTCGTACTGCTTGGGTATGGTTAGGAAGGCACTAACGTTTCTATGCTGCCCTATCTATGTTTCTAGATAAAATACATTGGAAAATCCCATTGGAGGAAAATTTCACCTAGGATTAGGATTAGGTAATCATGAATGCATGGAGCAAAATGGACATTGTCAACAAATTCAGAGTGCTTGGGTATGGTTAGGAGGGCACTTACTTTTCTAGGCTTCTCTATCTATGTTTCTTGGTAAACTACATGGGAAAATCCTATTGTAGTAAAATTCCACTTAGGGATAGGATTAGGTCACCATGAACTCATAGAGCAAAATAGATATCATGAACAAATTCGGAGTGCTTAGGTATGGTTAGGAGGGCACTGCGTTTTCTAGACTGGCCTATCTATGTTTCCTGGTAAAATACATGGGAAAATCCCATTGGAACAAAATTCCAGTTAGGGTTAGGGTTAGGTCACTATGAACACATAGATCAAAATAGACGTAATGAACAAATTCGGAGTGCTTGGTTATGGTTAGGAGGGCACTTACCCTTCTAGCCTGCTCTATGTTTCCTGGAAAAATACATGAGAAAATCCCATTGGAGGAAAATTACACTTAGGGTTAGGGTTAGGTCACCATGTAGTCGGAGAGAAAAATGGTCATCGCCAAGAAATTCAGAGTTCTTGGGTATGGTTAGGAGGGTATTACGTTTCTACGCTGCCCTATCTATGTTTCTTGGTAAAATACATTGGAAAACCCCATTTGAGGAAAATTACTCTTAGGGTTAGGGTTAGGTCACCATGATCTCAGAGAGCAAAATGGACATCATGAACAAAATTGGAGTGCTTGGGTATGATTAGGAGGGCACTGACTTTTCTAGCCTGGCCTATCTATGTTTCCTGGTAAAATACAAATGGGAAAATCCCATTTTAGGAAAATTGCACTTAGTGTTATGGTTAGGTCACCATTAACTTGGAGAGTAAAATGGACATTGCCAAAAAATTCGTACTGCTTGGGTATGGTTAGGAGGGCACTGACGTTTCTATGCTACCCTATCTATGTTTCTTTATAAAATTACATTGGAAAATCCCATTGGAGGAAAATTCCACTTAGGGTGAGGGTTAGGTAACCATGAATGCAAAGAGCAAAATGGACATTGTCAACAAATTCAGAGTGCTTGGGTATAGTTAGGAGGGCACTTAGTTTTCTACACTGTCCTATCTTTCTTGGTAAAATACATGGGAAAATCCCATTGGAGGAAAATTGCACTTAGCGTTAGGGTTAGGTCACCATTCACTCGGAGAGTAAAATGGACATTGCCAAAAAATTCGTAATGCTTGGGTATGGTTAGGAGGGCACTAACGTATCTATGCTGCCCTATCTATGTTTCTTGATAAAATACATTGGAAAATCCCATTGGAGGAAAATTCCACTTAGGGTTAGGGTTAGGTAACCATGAATGCAAAGGGCAAAATGGACATTGTCAACAAATTCAGAGTGCTTGGGTATGGTTAGGAGGGCACTTAGTTTTCTAGGCTTCCCTATCTATGTTTCTTGGTAAAATACATTGGAAAATCCTATTATAGGAAAATTCCAGTTAGGGTTAGGGTTAGGTCACTATGAACACATAGAGCAAAATTGACATAATGAACAAATTCGGAGTGCTTGGTTATGGTTAGGAGGGCACTTACTTTTCTAGCCTGGCCTATATATGTTTCTTGGTAAAATACATGGCAAAAATCCATTTGGAGGAAAATTCCACTTAGGGTTAGGGTTAGGTCTCCATGACCTGGAGAGGAAAATGGACATTGCCAAAAAATTCGTACTGCTTGGGTATGGTTAGGAGGGCACTTACGTTGCTACGCTGCCCTATCTATGTTTCTTGGTAAAATACATTGGAAAATACCATTGGAGGAAAATTCCATATAGGGTTAAGATTAGATCACCATGAATGCATAGACCAAAATGGACATCAGGAACAAATTCAGAGTACTTGGGTATGGTTAGGAGGGCACGTACTTTTCTACACTGTCCTATCTATCTTTCTTGGTAAAATACATGGGAAAATCCCATTGGAGGAAAATTGCATTTAGGGTTAGGGTTAGGCACCATTCACTCGGAGAGTAAAATGGACATTGCCAAAAAATTCGTACTGCTTGGGTATGGTTAGGAGGCTACTCACGTTTCTATGCTGCCCTATCTATGTTTCTTTTTTTTATTATTATTATAGTTTTTACAATTTTACAATAAAAACTCCTTTCCCAATCCCTCCCAACACTCCCCAAAACCCTCCCCCATTCTTCCCAGAGCTAGATAGAAAGTTAACTAAAACATAGTAGAAAAAGCTTATAAACTCAAATAAACCACAAACAAATATGATTATATTCAATTAACAAATTGTTAAATATATTAACTCCATTATATATTAAAAAAAACAGAAAGAGAAAAAGAAGAAAAGAAAGAAAATAAAAAAATAATAAAAGGGAAAAAAGAGAAAAAACTAAACTATTCTACACTTCTAAATAATATCTTAAACTTTAAATATAAATTATTCAAAAGCTAAATAATATTTTCTAATATCATACCTATATTGTATAAAATTTATCCATTTTTTCCACACCAAGAGATACTTCTCTTGCGATTGATCTTTCAAAAAAGCCGAAATTTTTGCCATTTCAGATAAGTAAGAAACTTTAAGAAACCATTCCTGCAAAGTAGGCAAAAATTCCTTCTTCCAATACTGTCCTATTAACAACCTTGCCGCTGAAATTAAGTTTAACATTAAAATAATTTCGTTGTTATCACAATCAGAGACAATACCCAACAAAAACAATTGTGGAGTAAATTTTATCCTTCTTTTGAAAATTCTTTGTATATTCCACCATATCTTAATCCAAAAAGCTTTTATGCTTTTACATGACCACCAGATATGATAATAAGTGGCATCCAAGCAACCACATCTCCAACATTTAGGCTGCAAGTTTGAATACATACGAGACATTTTTTGTGGATCAAGGTGCCATCTATAAAACATTTTATAGAAATTTTCCCGTAAATTTTGGGCTTGTGTAAATTTAACATTCCTCACCCAAATAGTCTCCCATATATCTAATGAAATTGGTTCATCAAAATTTTGAGCCCATTTAACCATACAATCTTTAACTAATTCTGCTTCTGAATCCAATTCCACTAGCACATCATAAATTCTTTTAATATGGGTTCGGCTTTGATCTCTAATTTGTTTTAACAAATTCTCATCTTCTCTAAGCAAGCCCACATTATAATCTATCTTCCACCTTTCCAATAATTGTCTATACTGAAACCATGAATAAATAATATTTTCTTGTACTAATTCATCCATAGATTTTAATTGCCAATTTTTACCATCCCACTTAAGTAATTGTGTATAAGAAATACTATCCATCTTAACTCCTCTCCTTATTCCTTCTATTGCATGCCATGGAATAGCCCATAATGTTATTCTTGAATCAATTCTATAATATTTCTTCCAAACCCGAAGTAAAGAAGTTCTTAAGATATGAGACTTAAAAACCCTATCAACCTTTTTATTATAAATTAAATAGGCATGCCATCCAAAAAGTAAACCCCACCCCTCCAAAAGGAGTATATCTACATTTGTTAGGTTAACCCAATCACTAATTAATGTTAAAACCACAGCATCATAATACAATTTCAGATTCGGTACCTTGAGTCCACCTCTCTCTCATATATCTTGTATAATTTTAAGTTTTACTCTTGGTTTTTTCCCTGCCCAAATAAATTTATTGATACCTTTCTGCCATTCATCTAAATTTACTTCTTTCTTTAGAATAGGTATATTTGAAATAAAAAAAGAAACTTTGGCAAAACATTCATTTTAATCGCTGCTATTCTCCCCAATAGGGACAATTGCAGCTTTTTCCAGTTGTCCAAGTCCTTTTGTATTTTAACCCACAGCCTTTCATAATTATTTTTATACAGTTTTGCATTGGAAGCAGATAAAATAACCCCCAGATATTTTACCTTATTAACAACCTCGAAACCTGTCAATCTAACCAAGGTCTCCTTATCCAAGTTGGTCATGTTTTTAGGCAATATTTTAGTCTTATTGTTATTAATTTTGAAACCTGAAACTTGTCCATACTGATTTATCAATTGTAACAACTCCATTACAGAGTGAATTGGTTGAGATATAGTAACAACCAGATCATCTGCAAAAGGCCTTAATTTATATTCTTTTTTATTAATTTCTATTCCTTTTATTTTCGATGATTCCCGAATTTTGATCAGCAAAATTTCCAAAGTTAAAACAAACAGCAATGGTGACAATGGACAACCCTGTCTCCCTATCTATGTTTCTTGATAAAATACATTGGAAAATCCCATTGGAGGAAAATTCCACCTAGGGTTAGGATTAGGTAATCATGAATGCATGGAGCAAAATGGACATTGTCAACAAATTCAGAATGCTTGGGTATGGTTAGGAGGCCACTTACTTTTCTTATCTTCCCTATCTATGTTTCTTGATAAAATACATTGGAAAATCCCATTGGAGGAAAATTCTGGGTTAGGGTTAGATACCATGAACTCAGAGAGGAAAATGGACATCATTAACAAATTTGGAGTGCTTCGGTATGGTTAGGAGGGCAATGATTTTCTATGCTGCCCTATCTATGTTTCCTGGTAAAACACATGGGAAAATCCCATTGGAGGAAAATTGCACTTAGGGTTAGGGTTAGGTCACCATAAATACATAGAGCAAAATGGACATTGCCAAGAAATTCAAAATGCTTGGGTATGCTTAGGAAGGCACTTACCCTTCTTGCCTGCTCTATGTTACTGGAAAAATACATGAGAAAATCGCATTGGAGGAAAACTCCACTTAGGGTTAGGGTTATGTCACCATGAACTCAGAGAGGAAAATGGACATCGCCAACAAATTTGCAGTACTTGGATATGGTTAGGAGGTCACTGACTTTTCTAGCCTGGCCTATGTATGTTTCCTGGTAAAATACATGGGAAAATCAAATTGGAGGAAAATTCCACTTAGGGTTAGGGTTAGGTCACCATGAATGCATAGAGGAAAATGGACATGGCCAAGAATTTCAGAGTGCTTGGGTATGTTTAGGAAGTCACTGAATTTTCTAGCCTGCCCTATCTATGTTTCTTGGTAAAATACATTGGAAAATACCATTTGAGGAAAATTCCACTTAGGGTTAGGGTTAGGTCACCATGAACTCAGAGAGCAACATGGACATCATGAACAAATTTGGAGTGCTTGGGTATGGTTAGGAGGGCACTGACTTTTCTAGCCTGGCCTATCTATGTTTCCTGCTAAAATACATGGGAAACTCCCATTGGAGGAAAATTCTACTTAGGGTTAGGGTTAGGTCACCATGAATGCATAGAGGAAAATGGACATGGCCAAGAATTTTAGAGTGCTTGGGTATGTTTAGGAAGTCACTGAATTTTCTAGCCTGCCCTATCTATGTTTCTTGGTAAAATACATTGGAAAATACCATTTGAGGAAAATTCCACTTAGGGTTAGGTCACCATGAACTCAGAGAGCAAAATGGACATCATGAACAAATTTGGAGTGCTTGGGTATAGTTAGGAGGAAACTGAATTTTCTAGCCTGGCCTATGTATGTTTCCTGGTAAAATACATGGGAAAATAAAATTGGACGAAAATTCTACTTAGGGTTAGGGTTAGGTCA
>NW_024099243.1:0-5620 GCF_016545835.1 Crotalus tigris
CATTCTGAGGTCTGTTTTTACATTTGGGTTAAAAAAAAAAATTTTTCACCTCTGGAGCACAAAAATCCGTGACCCCGGCATCAGGGATTTCCTTCCCTGACTACCAAAACAGCTCAATTTTTGAAAACTAGAAAAAACACCATTTTTAAGCATGAAATTTAACCCAGATCCCATTCTGAGGTCCATTTTTACATTTGGGTCAAAAAAATTTTTTCACCTCTGGAGCAAAAAAATCCGTGAACCCGGCATCAGGAATTTCCTTCCCTGATACCAAAACGGCTCAATTTTTGAAAACTAGACAAAGCACCATTTTTAAGCATCAAATTTAATCCCAAATCCCATTCTGAGGACCGTTTTTATATTTGGGTCAAAAAAAGATTTTCACCTCTGCAGCACAAGAATCTGTGATCCCGGCATCAGGGATTTTCTTCCCTGGATACCAAAACGGCTCAATTTTTGAAAACTACTAAAAGCACCATTTTTAAGCATGAAATTTAACCCCGAATCCCATTCTGAGGTCCGTTTTTACATTTGGGTCAAAAAAAATTTTTCACCTCTGGAGCACAAAAATCCGTGACCCCGGCATCAGGGATTTCCTTCCCTTGATACGAAAACGGCTCAATTTTTGAAAACTAGACAAAGCACCATTTTTAAGCATGAAATTTAACCCCAAATCCCATTATTAGGTCCGTTTTTACATTTGGGTCAAAAAAAAAATTTTCACCTCTTGAGCAGAAAAATCCGTGACCCCGGCGTCACGGATTTCCTTCCCTGGATACCAAAATGACTCAATTTTTGAAAACTAGACAAATCACCATTTTTAAGCATGAAATTTAACCCAGATCCCATTCTGAGGTCCATTTTTACATTTCGGTCAAAAAAAATTTTTCACCTCTGGAGCAAAAAAATACGTGACCCCGGCATCAGGGATTTTCTTCCCTGGATACCAAAACGGCTCAATTTTTGAAAACTAGAAAAAGCACCATTTTTAAGCATGAAATTTAACCCGGATCCCATTCTGAGGTCCATTTTTACATTTCGGTCAAAAAAAATTTTTCACCTCTGGAGCAAAAAAATCCGTGACCCCGGCGTCATGGATTTCCTTCCCTGGATACCAAAATGACTCAATTTTTGAAAACTAGACAAATCACCATTTTTAAGCATGAAATTTTACCCAGATCCCATTCTGAGGTCCATTTTTACATTTGGGTCAAAAAAAATTTTTCACCTCTGGAGCAAAAAAATCCGTGATCCCGGCATCAGGAATTTCCTTTCCCGGACACCAAAACGGCTCAATTTGAAAAATCTGACAAGCCCATTTTTAAGCATCAATTTATCCCAATCCCCTTCTGAGGTGCCATTTTTACATTTGGGTCAAAAAAAGTTTTTCACCTCTGGAGCACAAAATCCTGACCACCCGGCATCAGGAATTTCCTAGCCCAGAAACTAAAACGGCTCAATTTTTGAAAACTAGACAAATCACCATTTTTAAGCATGAAATTTAACCCAAATCCCATTCTGAGGTCCATTTTTACATTTGGGTCAAAAAAAATTTTTCACCTCTGGAGCAAAAAAATCTGTCACCCCGGCAACAGGAATTTCCTTCCCTGGATACCAAAAAGTCTCAATTTTTGAAAACTAGAAAAAGCACCATTTTTAAGCATGAAATATAACCCCGAATTCCATTCTGAGGTCCATTTTTACATTTGGGTCAAAAAAAAAAATTACATCTCCGGATCACAAAAATCCATGACCCCGGAATCAGGAATTTCCTTCCCTGGACACTAAAACGGCTGAAAAATTAAAAACTAGAAAAAGCACCATTTTTAAGCATCAAATTTAATCCCGAATCCCATTCTGAGGTCCATTTTTACATTTGGGTCAAAAAAAATTTTTCACCTCTGGAGCACAAAAATCCATGACACTGGCATCAAGAATTTCCTTCCCTGATCACCAAAACAGCTCAATTTTTCAAAATTAGAAAAAGCACCATTTTTAAGCATGAAATTTAACCCCGAATCCCATTTCCGGAGCACAAAAATCCATGAACCCGGCATCAGGAATTTCCTTCCCTGAACACCAAAACTGCTCAATTTTTAAAAACTAGAAAAAGCACCATTTTTTAGCATGAAATTTAACCCCGAATCCCATTTCTGGAGCACAAAAATCCATGAACCCGGCATCAGAAATTTCCTTCCACGAACACCAAACCGGCTGAAAAATTAAAAACTAGAAAAAGCACCATTTTTAAGCATGAAATTTGACCCTTAATCCCATTCTGAGGTCAGTTTTTACATCTGGGTCACCTCCAGAGCAGAAAAATCCACGAGCTGGCATCAGGAATCACCTTCCCCAGACACCAAAATGGCTCAATTCTTAAAACTAGAAAAAGCACCATTTTTAAGCATGAAATTTGACCCTTAATCCCATTCTGAGGTCAGTTTTTACATCTAGGTCAAAAAAAAATTCACCTCCAGAGCAGAAAAATCCATGAGCTGGCATCAGGAATCACCTTCCCCAGACACCAAAATGGCTCAATTCTTAAAAACTAGAAAAAGCACCATTTCTACGCATGAAATTTAACCCTGAATCCCATTCTGAGGTCTGTTTTTAAATTTACGTCCCCCCAAAAAATTTTCAGCTCCGGAGGACAAAAATCCGTGACCCCGGCATCAGGAATTTCCTTCCCTGAACACCAAAACAGCTCAATTTTTAAAAACTAGAAAAAGCACCATTTCTAAGCATGAAATTTAACCCCGAATCCCATTCTGAGGTCCGTTTTTACATTTGGGTTAAAAAAAAAATTTTCACCTCCGGAGCACAAAAATCCGTGACCCCGGCATCAGGGATTTCCTTCCCTGAATACCAAAACAGCTCAATTTTTGAAAACTAGAAAAAACACCATTTTTAAGCATGAAATTTAACCCAGATCCCATTCTGAGGTCCATTTTTACATTTGGGTCAAAAAAATTTTTTCACCTCTGGAGCAAAAAAATCCGTGAACCCGGCATCAGGAATTTCCTTCCCTGGATACCAAAACGGCTCAATTTTTGAAAACTAGACAAAGAACCATTTTTAAGCATCAAATTTAATCCCAAATCCCATTCTGAGGACCGTTTTTATATTTCGGTCAAAAAAAGTTTTTCACCTCTGCAGCACAAGAATCTGTGATCCCGGCATCAGGGATTTTCTTCCCTGGATACCAACACGGCTCAATTTTTGAAAACTACAAAAAGCACCATTTTTAAGCATGAAATTTAACCCCGAATCCCATTCTGAGGTCCGTTTTTACATTTGGGTCAAAAAAAATTTTTCAACTCTGGAGCACAAAAATCCGTGACCCCGGCATCAGGAATTTCCTACCCGGAAACTAAAACGGCTCAATTTTTGAAAACTAGAAAAAGCACCATTTTTAAGCATGAAATTTAACCCCGAATCCCATTCTGAGGTCCGTTTTTACATTTGGATCAAAAAAAATTTTTCACCTCTGGAGCAAAAAAATCCGTGACCCCGGCATCAGGAATTTCCTTCCCTAGATACCAAAACGACTCAAATTTTGAAAACTAGACAAATCACCATTTTTAAGCATGAAATTTAATCCCGAATCCCATTCTGAGGTCCGTTTTTACATTTGGGTCAAAAAAAAATTTTCACCTCTGGAGCAATAAAAATCCGTGACCCCGGCATCAGGAATTTCCTTCCCGGACACCCAAACGGCTCAATTTTTAAAAACTAGAAACGAACCATTTGAAGCATGAAATTAACCCCGAATCCCATCTGCGTCCGTTTTACATTTGATCAAAAAAATTTTTTCACCTCTGGAGCAAAAAAATCCGTGACCCCAAGGCATTCAGGAATTTTCTTCCCTGGATACCAAAACCGCTCAATTTTTGAAAACTAGAAAAAGCACCATTTTTAAGCATGAAATTTAACCCCGAATCCCATTCTGAGGTCCATTTTTACATTTGGGTCAAAAAAATTTTTCACCTCTGGAGCACAAAAATCCGTGACCCCGGCATCAGGAATTTCCTACCCGGACACTAAAACGGCTCAATTTTTCAAAACTAGAAAAAGCACCATTTTTAAGCATGAAATTTTACCCCGAATCCCATTTCCGGAGAACAAAAATCCATGAACCCGGCATCAGGAATTTCCTTCCCCGAACACCAAAACAGCTCAATTTTTAAAAATTAGAAAAAGCACAATTTTTTAGCATGAAATTTAACCCCATATCCCATTTCCGGAGCACAAAAATCCATGAACCCGGCATCAGAAATTTCCTTCCACGAACACCAAAACGGCTGAAAAATTAAAAACTAGAAAAAGCACCATTTTTAAGCATGAAATTTTACCCCGAATCCCATTTCCGGAGCACAAAAATCCATGAACCCGGCATCAGAAATTTCCTTCCCCGAACACCAAAACGGGTGAAAAATAAAAAACTACAAAAAGCACCATTTTTAAGCATGAAATTTGACCCTTAATCCCATTCTGAGGTCCGTTTTTACATTTGGGTCGAAAAAAATTTTTTCACCTCTGGAGCACAAAAATCCGTGACCCCGGCATCTGCGATTTCCTTCCCTGAATACCAAAACGGCTCAATTTTTGAAAACTAGAAAAAGCACCATTTTTAAGCATGAAATTTAACCCCGGATCCCATTTTGAGGTCTGTTTTTAAATTACGTCCCCCCCAAAAATTTTCAGCTCCGGAGGACAAAAATCCGTGACCCCGGCATCAGGAATTTCCTTCCCTGAACACCAAAACAGCTCAATTTTTGAAAACTAGAAAAAGCACCATTTTTAAGCATGAAATTTAACCCCGAATCCCATTCTGAGGTCCATTTTTACATTTGGGTCAAAAAAAATTTTTCACCTCTGGAGCACAAAAATCCGTGATCCCGGCATCAGGAATTTCCTACCCGGACACTAAAACGGCTCAATTTTTGAAAACTAGAAAAAGCACCATTTTTAAGCATGAAATTTTACCCCGAATCCCATTTCCGGAGCACAAAAATCCATGAACCCCGCATCAGGAATTTCCTTCCCCGAACACCAAAACAGCTCAATTTTTAGAAACTAGAAAAAGCACAATTTTTTAGCATGAAATTTAACCCCATATCCCATTTCCGGAGGACAAAAATCCATGAACCCGGCATCAGAAGTTTCCTTCCACGAACACCAAAACTGCTGAAAAATTAAAAACTAGAAAAAGCACCATTTTTAAGCATGAAATTTGACCCTTAATCCCATTCTGAGGTCAGTTTTTACATCTGGGTCAAAAAAAAATTCACCTCCAGAGCAGAAAAATCCGTGAGCTGGCATCAGGAATCACCTTCCCCAGACACCAAAATGGCTCAATTCTTAAAAACTAGAAAAAGCACCATTTCTACGCATGAAATTTAACCCTGAATCCCATTCTGAGGTCTGTTTTTAAATTTACGTCCCCCAAAAAAATTTTCAGCTCCGGAGGACAAAAATCCGTGACCCCGGCATCAGGAATTTCCTTCCCTGAACACCAAAACAGCTCAATTTTTAAAAACTAGAAAAAGCACCATTTTGTAGCATGAAATTTAACCCCGAATCCCATTCTGAGGTCCGTTTTTACATTTGGGTTAAAAAA
>NW_024099244.1:0-7205 GCF_016545835.1 Crotalus tigris
CCCTGGCATGAGAAATTTCCTTCCCCGAACACCAAAACGGCTGAAAAATTAAAAACTAGAAAAAGCACCATTTTTAAGCATGAAATTTAACCCCGAATCACATTCTGAGGTCCATTTTTAGATTTCAGTCAAAAAAAATTTTTCACCTCTGGAGCACAAAAATCCGTGACTCCGGCAACAGGAATTTCCTTCCCTTGATACCAAAACGGCTCAATTTTTGAAAACTAGAAAAAGCACCATTTTTAAGCATGAAATTTAACCCCGAATCCCATTCTGAGGTCTGTTTTTAGATTTCAGTCAAAAAAAAAATTTTCATCTCTGGAGTATAAAAATCCGTGACCCCGGCATCAGGAATTTCCTTCCCTGGATACCAAAAAGACTCAATTTTTGAAAACTAGAAAAAGCACCATTTTTAAGCATGAAATTTAACCCTGAATCCCATTCTGAGGTCCATTTTTACATTTGGGTCAAAAAAAATTTTTCACCTCTGGAGCAAAAAAAATCCGTGACCCCGGCATGAGAAATTTCCTTCCCTGTGATACCAAAAAGACTCAATTTTGAAAACTAGAAGAAAAAGCACCCTTTTTAAGCATGAAATTTAACCCCGAGTCCCATTCTGAGGTCCATTTTTACATTTGGGTCAAAAAATTTTTTCAACTCTGGAGCAAAAAAAATCCGTGACCCCAGCATGAGAAATTTCCTTCCCCGAACACCAAAAAGGCTGAAAAATTAAAAACTAGAAAAAGCACCATTTTTAAGCATGAAATTTAACCCCGAATCCCATTCTGAGGTCCATTTTTACATTTGGGTCAAAAAAAATTTTTCACCTCTGGAGCAAAAAAATCCGTGACCCCGGCATCAGGAATTTCCTTCCCTGGATACCAAAACGGCTCAATTTTTGAAAAGTAGACAAAGCACCATTTTTAAGCATCAAATTTAATACGGAATCCCATTCTGAGGTCCGTTTTTACATTTGGGTCAAAAAATTTTTTTCACCTCTGGAGCAAAAAAATCCGTCACCCTAGCAACAGGAATTTCCTTCCCTGAATACCAAAAAGGCTCAATTTTTGAAAACTAGAAAAAGCACCCTTTTTAAGCATGAAATTTAACCCCGAGTCCCATTCTGAGGTCCATTTTTACATTTGGGTCAAAAAAAATTTTTCACCTCTGGAGCAAAAAAATCCGTGAACCCGGCATCAGGAATTTCCTTCCCTGATACCAAAACGGCTCAATTTTTGAAAACTAGACAAAGCACCATTTTTAAGCATCAAATTTAATCCCAAATCCCATTCTGAGGACCGTTTTTATATTTGGGTCAAAAAAAATTTTTTGTCACTCTGGAGGCACAACCCTCCGTGACCCCGGCATCAGGGAATTTCCTTCCCCGAAACACCAAAACGGCGAAAAATTAAAAACTAGAAAAAGCACCATTTTTGAGCATGAAATTTAAACCTGAATCCCATTCTGTGGTCTGTTTTTACATTTTGGGTCAAAAAAAATTTTCACCTCTGGAGCACAAAAATCCGTGACCCCGGCATCAGGGATTTCCTTCCATAGATACCAAAACGGCTCAATTTTTGAAAACTACAAAAAGCACCATTTTTAAGCATGACATTTAACCCCGAATCCCATTCTGAGGTCCGTTTTTACATTTGGGTCAAAAAAAATTTCATCTCCGGAGCACAAAAATCCATGACCCCGGCATCAGGAATTTCCTTCCATGGACACTAAAACGGCTCAATTTTTGAAAATTAGAAGAAGCACCATTTTTAAGCATGAAATTTAACCCCGAATCCCATTCTGAGGTCCATTTTTACATTTGGGTCAAAAAATTTTTTTCACCTCTGGAGCACAAAAATCCGTTACCCCGGCATCAGGAATTTCTTAGCCCGGACACTAAAACGGCTCAATTTTTGAAAACTAGAAAAAGCACCATTTTTAAGCATGAAATTTAACCCCGAATCCCATTCTGAGGTCCGTTTTTACATTTGGGTCAAAAAAAATTTTTCACCTCTGGAGCAAAAAAAATCCGTGACCCCGGCATGAGAAATTTCCTTCCCCGAACACCAAAATGGCTGAAAAATTAAAAACCAGAAAAAGCACCATTTTTAAGCATGAAATTTAAACCTGAATCCCATTCTGAGGTCTGTTTTTACATTTTGGGTCAAAAAAATATTTTCACCTCTGGAGCACAAAAATCCGTCACCCCGGCATCAGGAATTTCCTTCCCTGGATAACAAAAAGGCTCAATTTTTGAAAACTAGACAAAGCATCATTTTTAAGCATCAAATTTAATCCCGAATCCCATTCTGAGGTCCGTTTTTACATTTGGGTCAAAAAAAATTTTTCACCTCTGGAGCAAAAATATCCGTGACCCCGGCATCAGGAATTTCCTTCCGTGGATACCAAAAGGGCTCAATTTTTGAAAACTAGAAAAAGCACCATTTTTAAGCATGAAATTTAACCACGAATCCCATTCTGAGGTCCATTTTTACATTTGGGTCAAAAAAATTTTTTCACCTCTGGAGCAAAAAAATCCGTCACCCCGGCAACAGGAATTTCCTTCCCTTGATACCAAAACGGCTCAATTTTTGAAAACTAGAAAAAGCACCATTTTTAAGCATGAAATTTAACCCCGAATCCCATTCTGAGGTCCGTTTTTACATTTGGGTCAAAAAGAATTTTTTCACCTCTGGAGCACAAACATCCGTGACCCCGGCATCAGGAATTTCCTTCCCCGAACACCAAAACGGCTGAAAAATTAAAAACTAGAAAAAGTACCATTTTTGAGCATGAAATTTAAACCTGAATCCCATTCTGTGGTCTGTTTTTACATTTTGGGTCAAAAAAATTTTTCACCTCTGGAGCACAAAAATCCGTGACCCCGGCATCAGGGATTTCCTTCCCTAGATACCAAAACGGCTCAATTTTTGAAAACTACAAAAAGCACCATTTTTAAGCATGACATTTAACCCCGAATCCCATTCTGAGGTCCGTTTTTACATTTGGGTCAAAAAAAAAAATTTCATCTCCGGAGCACAAAAATCCATGACCCCGGCATCAGGAATTTCCTTCCCTGGACACTAAAACGGCTCAATTTTTGAAAATTAGAAGAAGCACCATTTTTAAGCATGAAATACAACCCCGAATCCCATTCTGAGGTCCATTTTTACATTTGGGTCAAAAAAAAATTTTCACCTCTGGAGTAAAAAAAATCCGTGACCCCGGCATGAGAAATTCCCTTCCCCGAACACCAAAACGGCTGAAAAATTAAAAACTAGAAAAAGCACCATTTTTAAGCATGAAATTTAAACCTGAATCCCATTCTGTGGTCTGTTTTTACATTTTGGGTCAAAAAAAATTTTCACCTCTGGAGCACAAAAATCCGTGACCCCGGCATGAGAAATTTCCTTCCCCGAACACCAAAACGGCTGAAAAATTAAAAACTAGAAAAAGCACCATTTTTAAGCATGAAATTTAAACCTGAATCCCATTCTGAGGTCTGTTTTTACATTTTGGGTCAAAAAAATATTTTCACCTCTGGAGCACAAAAATCCGTCACCCCGGCATCAGGAATTTCCTTTCCTGGATACCAAAAAGGATCAATTTGAAAAACTAGGACAAAGCACCATTTTTAAGCATCACATTAATCCGAATCCCATCGAGGTCCGTTTTACATTTGGGTCAAAAAAATATTTTCACCTCTGGAGCAAAAACATCCGTGACCCCGGCATCAGTAATTTGCTTCCGTGGATACCAAAAAGGCTCAATTTTTGAAAACTAGAAAAAGCACCATTTTTAAGCATGAAATTTAACCCCGAATCCCATTTTGAGGTCCATTTTTACATTTGGGTCAAAAAATTTTTTTCACCTATGGAGCAAAAAAAATCCGTGACCCCGGCATCAGGAATTTCCTTCCGTGGATACCAAAAGGGCTCAATTTTTGAAAACTAGAAAAAGCACCATTTTTAAGCATGAAATTTAACCACGAATCCCATTCTGAGGTCCATTTTTACATTTGGGTCAAAAAAATTTTTTCACCTCTGGAGCAAAAAAATCCGTCACCCCGGCAACAGGAATTTCCTTCCCTGGATACCAAAAAGGCTCAATTTTTGAAAACTAGAAAAAGCACCATTTTTAAGCATCAAATTTAATCCCGAATCCCATTCTGAGGTCCGTTTTTACATTTGGGTCAAAAAAATTTTTTCACCTCTGGAGCACAAACATCCGTGACCCCGGCATCAGGAATTTGCTTCCGTGGATACCAAAAAGGCTCAATTTTTGAAAACTAGAAAAAGCACCATTTTTGAGCATGAAATTTAAACCTGAATCCCATTCTGTGGTCTGTTTTTACATTTTGGGTCAAAAAAAATTTTCACCTCTGGAGCACAAAAATCCGTGACCCCGGCATCAGGGATTTCCTTCCATAGATACCAAAACGGCTCAATTTTTGAAAACTACAAAAAGCACCATTTTAAGCATGCCATTTAACACCGAATCCCATTCTGAGGTCCGTTTTACATTTGGGTCAAAACAAAAATTTCAATCTCCGGAGCACAAAAATCCATGACCCGCCATCAGGAATTTCCTATCCCCTGGACACTTAAAACGCTCAATTTTGTGAAAACTAGAAGAAGCACCATTTTTAAGCATGAAATACAACCCCGAATCCCATTCTGAGGTCCATTTTTACATTTGGGTCAAAAAAAATTTTTCACCTCTGGAGTAAAAAAAATCCGTGACCCCGGCATGAGAAATTCCCTTCCCCGAACACCAAAACGGCTGAAAAATTAAAAACTAGAAAAAGCACCATTTTTAAGCATGAAATTTAAACCTGAATCCCATTCTGTGGTCTGTTTTTACATTTTGGGTCAAAAAAAATTTTCACCTCTGGAGCACAAAAATCCGTGACCCCGGCATGAGAAATTTCCTTCCCCGAACACCAAAACGGCTGAAAAATTAAAAACTAGAAAAAGCACCATTTTTAAGCATGAAATTTAAACCTGAATCCCATTCTGAGGTCTGTTTTTACATTTTGGGTCAAAAAAATATTTTCACCTCTGGAGCACAAAAATCCGACACCCCGGCATCAGGAATTTCCTTCCCTGGATACCAAAAAGGCTCAATTTTTGAAAACTAGACAAAGCACCATTTTTAAGCATGAAATTTAATCCCGAATCCCATTCTGAGGTCCGTTTTTACATTTGGGTCAAAAAAATTTTTTCACCTCTGGAGCACAAACATCCGTGACCCCGGCATCAGGAATTTGCTTCCGTGGATACCAAAAAGGCTCAATTTTTTGAAAACTAGACCAAAGACACATTTTTAAGCATCAATTAATCCCGAATCCCATTCTGAGGTCCGTTTTTACATTTGGGTCAAAAAGATTTTTCATCTTTGAAGCAGCAAAATCTATGTCCCCGACATCAGGAATTTCCTTACCAGTATACCAAAATGGCTCAATTTTTGAAAAACTAGAAAAAGCACCATTTTTCAGCAGGAAATTTAACCCCGAATCCCATTCTGAGCTCCGTTTTTACATTTGGGTCAAAAAGATTTTTCATCTTTGGAGCAGCAAAATCTATGTCCCCGACATCAGGAATTTACTTCCCTAGATACCAAAACGGCTTAATTTTTGATAACTAGAAAAAGCACTATTTTTAAGCATGAAATTTAACCCCGAATCCCTTTCTGAGGTCCGTTTTTACATTCGGGTCAAAACAATTTTTTCATCTCCGGAGCACAAAAATCTGTGACCCCGGCATCAGGAGTTTCCTTCCCCTGACACCAAAACGGCTCAATTGTTGAAACTAGAATAAGCACCATTTTTAAGCATGAAGTTTAACCCCGACTCCCTTCTGAGGTCCGTTTTACATTCGGGTCAAAAAAATTTTTCATCTCCCAGCCAAAAGAAAATCATTGACCCCGGCTCAGGAATTTCCTTCCCCTGAACCAAAACAGCTCATTTTTGAAAACTAGAAACAGAACAATTTTTAAGCATGAAATTAAACCCCGAATCCCATTCTGAGGTCAGTTTTTACATTTGGGTCAAAAAAAATGTTTCATCTCCGGAGCACAAAAATCTGTGACCCCGGCATCAGGAATTTCCTTCCCCTGAAACAAAAACGGCTCAATTTTTGAAAATTAGAAGAAGCACCATTTTTAAGCATGAAATTTAACCCCAAATCCAATTCTGAGGTCCATTTTTACAATTGGGTCAAAAATTTTTTTTCATCTCCAGAGCACAAAAATCTGTGACCCTGGCATCAGGAATTTCCTTCCCCTGAAACCAAAACAGCTCAATTTTTGAAAACTAGAAAAAGCACCATTTTTAAGCATGAAATTTAACCCCGAATCCCATTCTGAGTTCCGTTTTAACACTCGGGTCAAAAAAATTTTTTCATCTCCAGAGCACAAAAATCTGTGAATCTGGCATCAGGAATTTCCTTCCCCTAACACCAAAACAGATCAATTTTTGAAAACTAGAAAAAGCACCATTTTTAAGCATGAAATATAACCCCGAATCCCATTCTGAGGTCCGTTTTTACATTCGGGTCAAAAAATTTTTTTCATCTCCGGAGCATAAAAATCTGTGACCCCGGCATCAGGAATTTCCTTCCCCTGACACCAAAACGGCTCAATTTTTGAAAACTAGAAGAAGCACCATTTTTAAGCATGAAATTAACCCACGAATATCCCATTCTGAGGTCCGTTTTTACATTTGGGGTCAAAAAAAATGTTTCACCTCCGGAGCACAAAATTGTGGACCCCGGCATCAGAATTTCCTTCCCCTGACAGCAAAATACCTCAATTTTTGAAAAATAGAAGAAGCACCACTTTTAAGCATGAAATTTAACCCCGAATCCAATTCTGAGGTCGGTTTTTACATTCGGGTCAAAAAAAATTTTTCATCTCCAGAGCACAAAAATCTGTGACCCCGGCATCAGGAATTTCCTTCCCCTGACACCAAAACGGCTCAATTTTTGAAAACTAGAAGAAGCACCATTTTTAAGCATGAAATTTAACCCCGAATCCCATTCTGAGGTCCGTTTTTACATTCTGGTCAAAAAAAAAATTTTCATCTCCAGAGCACAAAAATCTGTGACCTCGGCATCAGGAATTTCCTTCCCCTGACACTAAAACGGCTCAATTTTTGAAAACTAGAAGAAGCACCATTTTTAAGCATGAAATTAAACCCCGAATCC
>NW_024099245.1:0-2568 GCF_016545835.1 Crotalus tigris
ATATCTTTCCAGGTAAAATACATGGGAAAATTCCATTGGAGGAAAATTCCACTTAGGGTTAGGTCACCATGAACTCATAGAGCAAAATGGACATCGCCAAGAAACTCGGAATATTTGGGTACAGTTAGGACCGTACTTATTTTTGTAGGCTGCCCTATCTATCTTGCCTGGTAAAATACATGGGAAAATCCCATTGGAGGAAAATTCCACTTAGGGTTAGGGTTAGGTCACCAAGAACTCGTAGAGCAAAATGGACATCGCCAACAAACTCGGAATACTTGGGTCTGGTTAGGGGGGCACTTACTTTTACAGGTTGCCCTTATCTATCTTTCCTGGTAAAATACATGGGAAAATTCCATAGTGGAAAAATTCCAGTTAGGGTTAGGTCACCATGAACTCATAGAGGAAAATGGAAATCGACAAGAAACTCGGAATATTTGGGTGCAGTTAGGAGCGTACTTACTTTTGTAGGCTGCCCTATCTATCTTGACTGGTAAAATACATGGGAAAATCCCATTGGAGGGATTCCAATGAGGTTAGGGTTAGGTCACCATGAACTCATAGGGCAAAATGGACATCGCCAAGAAACTCGGAATATTTGGGTACAGTTAGGAGCGTACTTACTTTTATAGGCTTCCCTATCTATCTTTCCTGGAAAAATACATGGGAAAATTCCATAGTGGAAAAATTCCAGTTAGGGTTAGGTCACCATGAACTCATAGAGGAAAATGGATATCGACAAGAAACTCGGAACACTTCGGTATGGTTAGGAGCGTACTTACTTTTGCACGCTGCCGTATATATCTTTCCAGGTAAAATACATGGGAAAATTCCATTGGAGGAAAATTCCACTTAGGGTTAGGTCACCATGAACTCATAGAGCAAAATGGACATCGCCAAGAAACTCGGACTATTTGGGTACAGTTAAGAGCGTACTTACTTTTGTAGGCTGCCCTATCTATCTTGCCTTGTAAAATACAGGGGAAAATCCCATTGGAGGAAAATTCCACTTAGGGTTAGGGTTAGGTCACCATGAACTCATAGAGCAAAATGGACATCGCCAACAAACTCGGAATACTTGGGTATGGTTAGGGGGGCACTTATTTTATAGGTTGCCCTATCTATCTTTCCTGGTAAAATACATGGGAAAACCGCTTAGTGGAAAAATTCCAGTTAGGGTTAGGTCACCATGAACTCATAGAGGAAAATGGACATCGCCAAGAAACTCAGAATATTTGGGTACAGTTAGGAGCGTACTTACTTTTGTAGGCTGCCCTATCTATCTTGCCTGGTAAAATACAGGGGAAAATCCCATTGGAGGAAAATTCCACTTAGGGTTACGGTTAGGTCACCATGAACTCGTAGAGCAAAATGGACATCGCCAAGAAACTCGGAATATTTGGGTACAGTTAGGAGCGTACTTACTTTTGTAGACTGCCATATCTATCTTGCCTGGTAAAATACATGGGAAAATCCCATTGGTGGAAAATTCCACTTAGGGTTAGGGTTAGGTCACCATGAACTCATAGAGCAAAATGGACATCGCCAAGAAACTCGGAATACTTGGGTATGGTTAGGGGGGCACTTACTTTTATAGGCTTCCCTATCTATCTTTCCTGGAAAAATACATGGGTAAATTACATAGTGGAAAAATTCCAGTTAGGGTTAGATCACCATGAACTCATAGAGGAAAATGGATATCGCCAAGCAACTCGGAACACTTCGGTATGGTTAGGAGCGTACTTACTTTTGTACGCTGCCGTATATATCTTTCCAGGTAAAATACATGGGAAAATTCCATAGTGGGAAAATTCCACTTAGGGTTAGGTCACCATGAACTCATAGAGCAAAATGGACATCGCCAAGAAACTTGGAATATTTGGGTACAGTTAGGAGCGTACTTACTTTTATAGGCTTCCCTATCTATCTTTCCTGGAAAAATACATGGGAAAAGTCCATAGTGGAAAAATTCCAGTTAGGGTTAGGTCACCATGAACTCATAGAGGAAAATGGATATCGAGAAGAAACTCGGAACACTTCGGTATGGTTAGGAGCGTACTTACTTTTGTAGCCTGCCCTATCTATCTTTCCTGGTAAAATACATGGGAAAATCCCATTGGAGGAAAATTCCACTTAGTGTTAGGGTTAGGTCACCATGAACTCGTAGAGCAAAATGGACATCGCCAAGAAACTCGGAATATTTGGGTACAGTTAGGAGCGTACTTACTTTTGAAGGCTGCCCTATCTATCTTTCCTGGTGAAATACATGGAAATCCCAATTGGAGGAAAATTCCACTTAGGGTTAGGGTTAGGTAACCATGAACTCGTAGAGCAAAATGGACATCGCCAACAAACTCGGAATACTTGGGTATGGTTAGGGAGGCACTTAATTTTATAGGTTGCCCTATATATCTTTCCTGGTAAAATACATGGGAAAATTCCATAGTGGAAAAATTCCAGTTAGGGTTAGGTCACCATGAACTCATAGAGCAAAATGGACATCGCCAACAAAATAGGAATATTTGGGTACAGTTAGGAGCGTACTTACTTTTGTAGGCTGCCTTATCT
>NW_024099246.1:0-6457 GCF_016545835.1 Crotalus tigris
GAATCCAATTCTGATATCCTTTTTTACATTTGGTTTAAGAAAAAATTTTCACCTCTGGAGCACAAAAATCCCTGACCCCGGCATCAGGAATTTCCTTTCCCAGACACCAAAACGGCTCAATTTTTAAAAACTACATAAAGCACTATTTTTAAGCATGAAATTTAACCCGGAATCCAATTCTGATGTCCGTTTTGAAATTTGAGTCAATAAAAAATTTTCACCTCTGGAGCACAAAAATCCCTGAACCCCGGCATCAGGATTTCTTTTTCCCAGACACACAACGGCTCATTTTAAAAAACTACATAAAGCCCTATTTTTAAGCATGAACATTTAACCCGGATCCAATATCTGATGCCGTTTTACATTTGGGTCAAAAAAAAAATTTCAGCTCTTGGAGGACAAAAATCCTGACCCCGTCATCAGATTTTCCTTCCCCGGACACCAAAACAGCTGATTTTTAAAACTACATAGAGCACCATTTTAAGCATGAAATTTAACTTCGCATCCAATTCTGATGTCCGATTTACATTTCGGTCATAAAAAATTTTCACCTCTGGAGCACAAAAATCCCTGACCCCGGCATCAGGAATTTCCTTCCCTAGACAACAAAACAGCTCAAT
The DNA here is from genome assembly GCF_016545835.1 of Crotalus tigris. NCBI lineage: Eukaryota > Metazoa > Chordata > Lepidosauria > Squamata > Viperidae > Crotalus > Crotalus tigris. The sequence goes on from NW_024099246.1 coordinate 621, forward strand.
TTTTAAAAACTACATAAAGCACCATTTTTACAAATGAAATTTGACCTGGAATCCAATTCTGATGTCCGTTTTTCCATTTGGGTCAATAAAAAATTTTCACCTCTGGAGCACAAAAATCCCTGATCCCGGCATCAGGAATTTCCTTCCCAAGACAACAAAACAGCTCAATTTTTAAAAACTACATAAAGCACCATTTTTACAAATGAAATTTGACCCGAAATCCAATTCTGATGTCCGTTTTTACATTTGGGTCAAAAAAAAATTTTCAGCTCTGGAGCACAAAATTCCCTGACCCCGGCATCAGGAATTTCATTGCCTAGACACCAATACAGCTGAATTTTTAAAAATTACATAAAGCACCATTTTTACAAATGAAATTTAACCCGGAATCCAATTCTGATATCCGTTTTTACTTTTGGTTTAAGAAAAAATTTTCACCTCTGGAGCACAAAAATCCCTGACCCCGGCATCAGGAATTTCCTTTCCCAGTCACCAAAACGGCTCAATTTTTAAAAACTACATAAAGCAATATTTTTAAGCATGAAATTTAACTTCGAATCCAATCCAACATTTGAGTCAATAAAAAATTTTCAGCTCCGGAGCACAAAAATCCCTGACCCCAGCATCAGGAATTTCCTTCCCCGGACACCAAAACAGCTGAATTTTTAAAAACTACATAAAGCACCATTTTTAAGCATGAAATTTAACTTCGAATCCAATTCTGATGTCCGATTTTAAGTTTGGGTCAATAAAAATTTTCACCTCTGGAGCACAAAAATCCCTGACCCCGGCATCAGGAATTTCCTTCCCAAGACACCAAAACAGCTCAATTTTAAAAACTACATAAAGCACCATTTTTAAGCATGAAATTTAACGTCGAATCCAATTCTGATGTCCGATTTTACGTTTGGGTCAATAAAAATTTTCACCTCTGGAGCACAAAAATCCCTGACCCCGGCATCAGGAATTTCCTTCCCAAGACACCAAAACAGCTCACTTTTTAAAAATAACATAAAGCACCATTTTTAAGCATAAAATTTAACCCAGAATCCAATTCTGATGTCCGTTTTTACATTTGGGTCAATAAAAAATTTTCAGCTCTGGAGCACAAAAATCCCTATTCTGTCTGGCTCAGGAATGTCCTTCCCAAGACCCAAAACGGCTCAATTTTTAAAACCTACATAAGCACCATTTTACAATTAAATTTAACTCGGAATCCATTCCTGATATCCGTTTTTTTTAAACATTTGGTTTAAGAACAATTTTCACCTCTGGAGCCAAAATCCCTGACCCCCCGGCATCAGGAATTTCTTCCCAACACCAACGGCTCATTTTTTAAAACTACTAAAGCACTATTTTTAAGCATGAAATTTAACCCCGAATCCCATTCTGAGGTCCTTTTTTACATTTGAGTCAAAAAGATTTTTCATCTTTGGAGCAGCAAAATCTATGTCCCCGACATCAGGAATTTACTTCCCTAGATACCAAAACGGCTTAATTTTTGAAAACTAGAAAAAGCACCATTTTTAAGCATAAATTTAACTCCGAATCCCATTCTGATGTCCGATTTTACCTTTCAGTCAAAAAAAAATTTTCATCTCCGGAGCACAAAAATCTATGACCCCGGCATCAGGACTTTCCTTCACAAGACCCAACAGCTCCATTTTTTAAAAACTCCATCAAATCCACCATTTTTTTACAAATGAAATTGACCCCGGAATCCAATTCTGATGTTCCATTTTCCATTTGGGGTCCATAAAAATTTTCAACTCTAGAGCACAAAATCCTGATCCGGGCATCAGGAAAAAAATTTCCTTTCCCAGACACAAACAGCTCAATTTTTAAAACTACATAAAGCCATTTTTAAGCTAAAATTTACCCTTCGAATCCAATTCTGATGGTCGTTTTTACTTGGGTCCATAGAAAAAATTTTCAAGCTCCGGAGCACAAAAATCCCTGACCCCGGCATCAGGAATTTCCTTCTCCGGACACCAAAACAGCAAAATTTTTAAAAACTACATAAAGCACCATTTTTAAGCATGAAATTTAACCCGAAATCCAATTCTGATGTCCGTTTTTACATTTGGGTCAAAAAAAAATTTTCAGCTCTGGAGCACAAAAATCCCTGACCCCGGCATCAGGAATTTCTTTTCCAAGACACCAAAACGGCTCAATTTTTAAAAACTACATAAAGCATTATTTTAAAGCATGAAATTTAACCCGGAATCCAATTCTGATGTCCGTTTTTCCATTTGGGTAAATAAAAAATTTTCACCTGTGGAGCACAAAAATCCCTGACCCCGGCATCAGGAATTTCCTTCCCTAGACACCAATACAGCTGAATTTTTAAAAACTACATAAAGCATCATTTTTACAAATGAAATTTAACCCGGAATCCAATTCTGATGTCCGTATTTCCATTAGGGTAAATAAAAAATTTTCACCTCTGGAGCACAAAAATCCCTGACCCCGGCATCAGGAATTTCCTTCCCTAGACACCAATACAGCAGAATTTTTAAAAACTACATAAAGCACCATTTTTACAAATGAAATTTAACCCGGAATCCAATTCTGATATCCGTTTTTACATTTGGTTTAAGAAAAAATTTTCACCTCTGGGGCACAAAAATCCCTGACCCCGGCATCAGGAATTTCCTTTCCCAGACACCAAAACGGCTCAATTTTTAAAAACTACATAAAGCACTATTTTTAAGCATGAAATTTAACTTCGAATCCAATTCTGATGTCCATTTTTACATTTGAGTCAATAAAAAATTTTCAGCTCCGGAGCACAAAAATCCCTGACCCCAGCATCAGGAATTTCCTTCCCCGGACACCAAAACAGCTGAATTTTTAAAAACAACATAAAGCACCATTTTTAAGCATAAATTTAACCCGGAATCCAATTCTGATGTCTGTTTTTACATTTGGGTCAATAAAAAAATTTCACCTCCGGAACACAAAAATCCCTGACCCCGGCATCAGGAATTTCCTTCCAATACACAAAACAGCTCAATTTTTAAAACTCATAAGCACCATTTTTAAGCATGAAATTTAACTTCGAATCCAATTCTGATGTCCGATTTTACATTTGGGTCAATAAAAAATTTTCACCTCTGGAGCACAAGAATCGCTGACCCCGGCATCAGGAATTTCTTTTCCAAGACACCAAAACGGCTCAATTTTTAAAAACTACATAAAGCATTATTTTAAAGCATGAAATTTAACCCGGAATCCAATTCTGATGTCCGTTTTTCCATTTGGGTAAATAAAAAATTTTCACCTCTGGAGCACAAAAATCCCTGACCCCGGCATCAGGAATTTCCTTCCCTAGACACCAATACAGCTGAATTTTTAAAAACTACATAAAGCACCATTTTTACAAATGAAATTTAACCCGGAATCCAATTCTGATATCCGTTTTTACATTTGGTTTAAGAAAAAATTTTCACCTCTGGAGCACAAAAATCCCTGACCCCGGCATCAGGAATTTCCTTTCCTAGTCACCAAAACGGCTCAATTTTTAAAAACTACATAAAGCACCATTTTTAAGCATGAAATTTAACCCGGAATCCAATTCTGATGTCCGTTTTTCCATTTGGGTCAATAAAAAAATTTCACCTCTGGAACACAAAAATCCCTGACCCCGGCATCAGGAATTTCTTTCCCAAGACACCAAAACAGCTCAATTTTTAAAAACTACATAAAGTACCATTTTTAAGCATGAAATTTAACTTCGAATCCAATTCTGATGTCCGTTTTTACATTTCGGTCAAAAAAAAATTTTCACCTCTGGAGCACAAAAATCCCTGACACCGGCATCAGGAATTTCCTTCTCCGGACACCAAAACAGCTGAATTTTTGAAAACTACATAAAGCACCACTTTTAAGCATGAAATTTCACTTCGAATCCAATTCTGATGTCCGTTTTTACATTTGGGTCAATAAAAAATTTTCACCTCTGGAGCACAAGAATCGCTGACCCCGGCATCAGGAATTTCCTTTCCTAGACACCAAAACAGCTCAATTCTTTAAAATTACATAAAGCACCATTTTTACAAATGAAATTTAACCCGGAATCCAATTTTGATATCCGTTTTTACATTTGGTTTAAGAAAAAATTTTCACCTCTGGAGCACAAAAATTCCTGACCCCGGCATCATGAATTTCCTTCTCCTGAAACCAAAACAGCTGAATTTTTAAAAACTACATAAAGCACCATTTTTAAGCATGAAATTTAACCCGGAATCCAATTCTCATGTCCGTTTTTACATTTGGGTCAATAAAAAATTTTCACCTCTGGAGCACACAAATCCCTGACCCCAGCATCAGGAATTACCTACCCTAGACACCAAAACAGCTCAATTTTTAAAAACTACACAAAGCACCATTTTTAAGCATGAAATTTAACTTCGAATCCAATTCTGATGTCCGATTTTAAGTTTGGGTCAATAAAAAATTTTCACCTCTGGAGCACAAAAATCCCTGACCCCGGCATCAGGAATTTCCTTCCCAAGACACCAAACGGCTCAATTTTTTTTGAAAACTACTAAGCACAATTTATAGCATGAAATTTAACCACCCGAAATCCAATTTCCTGATGTCCGTTTTTTTCATTTGGGTCAAAAAAAATTTTCAGTCTGGAGCACAAAAATCCTGCCCCCGGCATCAGGAATTTCTTTTCCCCAGACACCAAACGGCTCAATTTTTAAATCATAACGCACTATTTTTACGCATGAATTTAACTCCCGGAATCCAATTCTGATGTCCGTTTTTCCCCATTTGGGTAAATAAAAAAATTTTCACGTCTGGAGCACAAAATCCATGACCCCGGGGGGGGCATAAGTAATTTCCTCCCTAAACACCAATACAGCTAATTTTTAAAAACTACATAAAAGCATCATTTTTACAAATGAAATTTAACCCGGAATCCAATTCTGATGTCCGTTTTTCCATTTGGGTAAATAAAAAATTTTCACCTCTGGAGCCAAAAATCCCTGACCCCGGCATCAGGAATTTCCTTCCCTAGACACCAATACAGCTGAATTTTTAAAAACTACATAAAGCACCATTTTTACAAATGAAATTTAACCCGGAATCCAATTTTGATATCCGTTTTTACATTTGGTTTAAGAAAAAATTTTCACCTCTGGAGCCCAAAAATCCCTGACCCCGGCATCAGGAATTTCCTTTCCCAGACACCAAAACGGCTCAATTTTTAAAAACTACATAAAGCACTATTTTTAAGCATGAAATTTAACTTCGAATCCAATTCTGATGTCCATTTTTACATTTGAGTCAATAAAAAATTTTCAGCTCCGGAGCACAAAAATCCCTGACCCCAGCATCAGGAATTTCCTTCCCCGGACACCAAAACAGCTGAATTTTTAAAAACTACATAAAGCACCATTTTTAAGCATGAAATTTAACTTCGAATCCAATTCTGATGTCCGATTTTTCATTTGGGTCAATAAAAAATTTTCACCTCTGGAGCACAAAAATCCATGACCCCGGCATAAGGAATTTCCTTCCCTAGAAAACAAAACAGCTGAATTTTTAAAAACTACATAAAGCACCACTTTTAAGCATGAAATTTCACTTCGAATCCAATTCTGTTGTCCGTTTTTACATTTGGGTCAATAAAAAATTTTCACCTCTGGAGCACAAGAATCGCTGACCCCGGCATCAGGAATTTCCTTCCCTAGACAACAAAACAGCTCAATTTGTAAAAACTACATACAGCACCATTTTTAAGCATGAAATTTAACCCGGAATCCAATTCTGATGTCCATTTTTACATTTGGGTCAATAAAAAATTTTCACCTCTGGAGCACAAA
>NW_024099247.1:0-5370 GCF_016545835.1 Crotalus tigris
ACCATGAACTCCTAGAGCAAAATGGACATCGCCAACAAACTCGGAGTGCTTGGGTATGGTTAGGAGGGCACTGACTTTTCTATGCTGCCTTATCTATGTTTCCTGGTAAAATACATGGGAAAATCCCATTGGAGGAAAATTCCAGTTAGGGTTAGGGTTACGTCTCCATGAACTCCTATAGCAAAATTGACATCGCCAACAAACTAGGAGTGCTTGGGTATGGTTAGGAGAGCATTGACCTTTCTAGGCTGTGCTATGTATGTTTTCCTGGTAAAATACATTGGAAAAATCCCATTGGAGGAAAATTCCAGTAGGAATTAGGTTACGTCCCATGACCTCCTTAGAGGAAAATGGACTCGCCAACAAACTCGGAGTGCTTGTATGGTTAGTATAGCTTACCTTCCTAGGCTGCCTATCTATGTTTTCCTGGTAAAATACATGGAAAATCCATTGCAGGAAAATTCCAGTTAGGATTAGGGTTACGTCTCCATGAACTCTTAGAGGAAAATGGACATCGCCAACAAACTCTGAGTGCTTGGGTATGGTTAGGCAGGCACTGACTTTTCTAGGCTGCCCTATCTATGTTTCCTGGTAAAATACATGGGAAATTCCCATTGGAGGAAAATTCCAGTTAGGGTTAGGGTTACGTCTCCATGAACTCCTATAGCAAAATGGACATCGCCAACAAACTATGAGTGCTTGGGTATGGTTAGGAGTGCACTGACCTTTCAAGGCTGCCCTATGTATGTTTCCTGGTAAAATACATGGGAAAATCCCATTGGAGGAAAATTCCAGTTAGGATTAGGGTTACGTCTCCATGAACTCTTAGAGGAAAATGGACATCGCCAACAAACACGGAGTGCTTGGGTATGGTTAGGATAGCCTTGACCTTTCTAGGCTGCCCTATATATGTTTCCTGGTAAAATACATGGGAAAATCCCATTGCAGGAACATTCCAGTTAGGGTTAGGGTTACGTCTCCATGAACTCCTAGAGGAAAATGGACATCGCCAACAAACTAGGAGTGCTTGGGTATGGTTAGGAGAGCACTGACCTTTCTAGGCTGCCCTATATATTTTTCCTGGTAAAATACATGGGAAAATCCCATTGGAGGAAAATTCCAGTTAGGGTTAGGGTTACGTCTCCATGAACACCTAGAGGAAAATGGACATCGCCAACAAACTCGGAGTGGTTGGGTATGGTTAGGAGTGCACTGACCTTTCAAGGCTGCCCTATCTATGTTTCCTGGTAAAATACATGGGAAAATCCCATTGCAGGAAAATTCCAGTTAGGGTTAGGGTTACGTCACCGCTAACTCCTAGAGCACAATGGACATCGCCAACAAACTAGGAGTGCTTGGGTATGGTTAGGAGGGCACTGACCTTTCTAGGCTGCCCTTTCTATGTTTCCTGGTAAATCATGGGAAAATCCCATTGCCGGAAATTCATTTAGGGTTAGGGTTACGTCTCCATGAACGCCTAGAGGAAAATGGACCTCGCCAACAAACTCGGAGTGCTTGGGTATGGTTAGGAGTGCACTGACCTTTCTAGGCTGCCCTATGTATGTTTCCTGGTAAAATACATGGGAAAATCCCATTGGAGGAAAATTCCAGTTAGGGTTAGGGTTACGTCTCCATGAACACCTAGAGGAAAATGGACATCGCCAACAAACTCGGAGTGCTTGGGTATGGTTAGGAGTGCACTGACCTTTCAAGGCTGCCCTATCTATGTTTCCTGGTAAAATACATGGGAAAATCCCATTGCAGGACAATTCCAGTTAGGGTTAGGGTTACGTCACCGCTAACTCCTAGAGCAAAATGGACATCGCCAACGAACTAGTAGTGCTTGGGTATGGTTAGGAGGGCACTGACCTTTCTAGGCTGCCCTTTCTATGTTTCCTGGTAAAATACATGGGAAAATCCCATTGCAGGAAAATTCCAGTTGGGGTTAGGGTTACGTCTCCATGAACTCCTAGAGGAAAATGGACATCGCGAACAAACTCGGAGTGCTTGGGTCTGGTTAGGAGTGCACTGACCTTTCTAGGCTGCCCTATGTATGTTTCCTTGTAAATACATGGGAACTCCATTGAGGAAAATTTCCACTTAGGGTTAGGGTTTCGTCTCCAATGACTCCTAGAGGAAATGGACATCGCCAACACTCGGAGTGCTTGGGTTTGGTTAGGAGAGCACTGACCTTTCTAGGCTCCCTATCTATTTTTCCTGGTAAAATACATGGGAAAATCCCATTGCAGGAAAATTCCAGTTAGGGTTAGGGTTACGTCACCGTGAACTCCTAGAGCAAAATGGACATCGCCAACAAACTCGGAGTGCTTGGGTATTGTTAGGAGGGCACTGACTTTCTAGGCTGCCTTATCTATGTTTCCTGGTAAAATACATGGGAAAATCCCATTGCAGGAAAATTCCACTTAGGGTTAGGGTTACGTCACCGTGAACTCCTAGAGCAAAATTGCCATCGCCAACAAACTCGGAGTGCTTGGGTATGGTTAGGAGTGCACTGACATTTCTAGGCTGCCGTATCTATGTTCCTGGTAAAATACATGGGAAATCCCATTGGAGGAAAAATTCCAGTTAGGATTAGGGTTCGTCCTCATAACTCTTAGAGAAATGGACATCGCAACAAACGCGGAGTGCTTGGGTATGGTTAGGAGAGCATTGACCTTTCTAGGCTGCGCTATGTATGTTTCCTGGTAAAATACATGGGAAAATCCCATTGCAGGAAAATTCCAGTTAGGTTTAGGGTTACGTCACCATGAACTCCTAGAGCAAAATGGACATCGCCAACAAACTCAGAGTGCTTGGGTATGGTTAGGCAGGCACTGACTTTTCTAGGCTGCCCTATCTATGTTTCCTGGTAAAATACATGGGAAAATCCCATTGGAGGAAAATTCCAGTTAGGGTTAGGGTTACGTCTCCATGAACACCTATAGCAAAATGGACATCGCCAACAAACTAGGAGTGCTTGGGTATGGTTAGGAGTGCACTGACCTTTCAAGGCTGCCCTATCTATGTTTCCTGGTAAAATACATGGGAAAATCCCATTGGAGGAAAATTCCAGTTAGGATTAGGGTTACGTCTCCATGAACTCTTAGAGGAAAATGGACATCGCCAACAAACACGGAGTGCTTGGGTATGGTTAGGATAGCCTTGACCTTTCTAGGCTGCCCTATATATGTTTCCTGGTAAAATACATGGGAAAATCCCATTGCAGGAACATTCCAGTTAGGGTTAGGGTTACGTCTCCATGAACTCCTAGAGGAAAATGGACATCGCCAACAAACTAGGAGTGCTTGGGTATGGTTAGGAGAGCACTGACCTTTCTAGGCTGCCCTATCTATTTTTCCTGGTAAAATACATGGGAAAATCCCATTGGAGGAAAATTCCAGTTAGGGTTAGGGTTACGTCTCCACGAACACCTAGAGGAAAATGGACATCGCCAAGAAACCCGGAGTGCTTGGGTATGGTTAGGAGTGCACTGACCTTTCAAGGCTGCCCTATCTATGTTTCCTGGTAAAATACATGGGAAAATCCCATTGCAGGAAAATTCCAGTTAGGGTTAGGGTTACGTCACCGCTAACTCCTAGAGCAATATGGACATCGCCAACAAACTAGGATGCCGTGGGTATGGTGTTAGGAGGGGCACTTGACCGTGCTAGGCTGCTTTCTATGTTTCCTGGTAAAATCCATGGGAAAATCCATTGGAGGAAAATTCCACTTAGGGTTAGGGTTACCTCACCGTGAACTCCTAGAGCAAACTGGACATCGCCAACAAACTAGGAGTGCTTGGGTATGGTTAGGAGAGCACTGACCTTTCTAGGCTGCCCTATCTATTTTTCCTGGTAAAATACATGGGAAAATCCCATTGGAGGAAAACTCCACTTAGGGTTAGGGTTACGTCACCGTGAACTCCTAGAGCAAAATGGACATCGCCAACAACTCGGAGTGCTTGGGGATGGTTAGGAGGGCACTGACTTTTCTAGGCTGCAATAGAGTTTCCTGGAAAAATAAATGGGAAAAATACCATTGAGGAAAATTCCACTTCGGGTTAGGGTTCGTCACCGTGAACTATTAGAGCAAAAATGGACATCGCCAACAAACTTGGAGTGCTTGGGTATGGTTAGGAGGGCACTGACTTTTCTAGGCTGCCCTATGTATGTTTCCTGGTAAAATACATGGGGAAATCCCATTGGAGGAAAATTCCACTTAGGGTTAGGGTTACGTCACCGTGAATTCTTAGAGCAAAATGGACATCGCCAACAAACTCGGAGTGCTTGGGTATGGTTAGAAGGGCACTGACTTTTCTAGGCTGCAATATCTATTTCCTGGTAAAATACATGGGAAAATCCCATTGGAGAAAAATTCCACTTAGGGTTAGGGTTACGTCACCATGACTCCTAGAGCAAAATGGACCTTCACAACAAACTAGGAGTGCTTGGGTATGGTTAGGAGGGCACTGACTTTTCTAGGCTGCCCTATGTATGTTTCCTGGTAAAATACATGGGAAAATCTCATTGGAGGAAAATTCCACTTAGGGTTAGGGTACGTCAATGTGAAACTCTTAGAGCAAAATGGACATCGCCAACAAACTCGGAGTGCTTGGGTATGGTTAGAAGGGCACTGACTTTTCTAGGCTGCCCTTTCTATGTTTCCTGGTAAAATACATGGGAAAATCCCATTGTAGGAAAATTCCAATTAGGGTTAGGGTTACGTCACTGTGAACTCCTAGAGCAAAATGGACATCGCCAACGTACTCGGAGTGCTTGGGTATGGTTAGGAGGGCACTGACTTTTCTAGGCTGCCCTATGTATGTTTCCTGGTAAAATACATGGGAAAATCCCATTGGAGGAAAATTCCAATTAGGGTTAGGGTTACGTCACCATGAACTCCTAGAGCAAGATGGACATTGCCAACAAACTCGGAGTGCTAGGGTATAGTTAGGAGGGCACTGACTTTTTTAGGCTGCAATATGTATGTTTCCTGGAAAAATACATGGGAAAATCTCATTGGAGGAAAATTCCACTTAGGGTTAGGGTTACATCACCATGAACTCTTAGAGCAAAATGGACATCGCCAACAAACCCGGAGTACTTTGGTATGGTTAGAATGGCACTGACTTTTCTAGGTTGCCCTTTCTATGTTTCCTGGTAAAATACATGGGAAAATCCCATTGTAGGAAAATTCCACTTAGGGTTAGGGTTACGTCACCATGAACTCCTAGAGCAAATTGGACATCGCCAACGAACTCGGAGTGCTTGGGTATGGTTAGGAGGGCACTGACTTTTCTAGGCTGCCCTATCTATGTTTCCTGGTAAAATACATGGGAAAATCCCATTGGAGGAAAGTTCCACTTAGGGT
>NW_024099248.1:0-9194 GCF_016545835.1 Crotalus tigris
ATACCAAAACGGCTCAATTTTTGAAAACTAGACAAATCACCATTTTTAAGCATGAAATTTAACCCAGATCCCATTCTGAAAGTCTGTTATTACATTTGGGTCAAAAAAAAAAATCACTTCCAGAGCACAAAAATCCGTGAGCTGGTATCAGGATTTTCCTTCCCTGGATACCAAAACGGCTCAATTTTTGAAAACTAGACAAAGCACCATTTTTAAGAATCAAATTTAACCCCGAATCCAATTCTGAGCTCCGTTTTTAAATTTGCGTCCCAAAAAAATGTTTTCAGCTCCGGAGCACAAAAATCCGTGACCCTGGTATCAGGAATTACCTTCCCCAGACACCAAAATGGCTCAATTATTAAAAACTAGTAAAAGCACCATTTCTAAGCATGAAATTTAACCCCGAATCCCATTCTGAGCTCCGTTTTTAAATTTGCGTCCCAACAAAATGTTTTCAGCTCCGGAGCACAAAAATCCGTGACCCTGGCATCAGGAATATCCTTCCCTGAACACCAAAACAGCTCAATTTTTAAAAACTAGAAAAAGCACATATTTTTAAGCATGAAATTTAACCCCGAATCCCATTTCCGGAGCACAAAAATCCATGAACCCGGCATCAGGAATTTCCTTCCCTGAATACCAAAAAAGCTCAATTTTTGAAAACTAGAAAAAACACCATTTTTCACCATGAAATTTAACCCTGAATCCCTGTCTGAGGTCCTTTTTTACATTTGGGTCAAAAAAAAATTTTTTATCTCCGGAGCACAAAAATTCATGACCCTGGCATCAGGAATTTCCTTCCCCGAACACCAAAACGGCTGAAAGATTAAAAACTACAAAAAGCACCATTTTTAAGCATGAAATTTGACCCTTAATCCCATTCTGAGGTCCGTTTTTACATTTGGGTCAAAAAAAAATTTTGCACCTCTGGAGCACAAAAATCCGTGACCCTGGTATCAGGAATTTCCTTCCCTGAACACCAAAACAGCTCAATTTTTAAAAACTAGAAAAAGCACCATTTTTTAGCATGAAATTTAACCCTGAATCCCATTTCCGGAGCAAAAAAATCCGTGACCCCGGCATCAGGATTTTCCTTCCCTGAACACCAAAACAGCTCAATTTTTCAAAACTAGAAAAAGCACCATTTTTAGCATGAAATTTAACCCCGAATCCCATTTCCGGAGCACAAAAATCCATGAACCTGGCATCAGAAATTTCCTTCCCCGAACACCAAAACGGCTGAAAAATTAAAAACTAGAAAAAGCACCGTTTTTAAGCATGAAATTTGACCCTTAATCCCATTCTGAGGTCAGTTTTTACATCTGGGTCAAAAAAAATTTCACCTCCAGAGCAGAAAAATCCGTGAGCTGGCATCAGGATTCACCAACCCCAGACACCAAAATAGCTCAATTCTTAAAAACTAGAAAAAGCACCATTTTTTCACCTCTGGAGCAAAAAAATCCGTGACCCCGGCATCAGGAATTTCCTTCCCTGAACACCAAAACAGCTCAATTTTTAAAAACTAGAAAAAGCACCATTTTTTAGCATGAAATTTAACCCTGAATCCCATTTCCGGAGCAAAAAAATCCGTGACCCCGGCATCAGGAATTTCCTTCCCTGAACACCAAAACAGCTCAATTTTTCAAAACTAGAAAAAGCACGATTTTTAGCATGAAATTTAACCCCGAATCCCATTTCTGGAGCACAAAAATCCATGAACCTGGCATCAGAAATTTCCTTCCCCGAACACCAAAACGGCTGAAAAATTAAAAACTAGAAAAAGCACCGTTTTTAAGCATGAAATTTGACCCTTAATCCCATTCTGAGGTCAGTTTTTACATCTGGGTCAAAAAAAATTTCACCTCCAGAGCAGAAAAATCCGTGAGCTGGCATCAGGATTCACCAACCCCAGACACCAAAATAGCTCAATTCTTAAAAACTAGAAAAAGCACCATTTTTTCACCTCTGGAGCAAAAAAATCCGTGACCCCGGCATCAGGAATTTCCTTCCCTGAACACCAAAACAGCTCAATTTTTAAAAACTAGAAAAAGCACCATTTTTAAGCATGAAATTTAACCCTGAATCCCTGTCTGAGGTCCTTTTTTACATTTGGGTCAAAAAAAAATTTTTTATCTCCGGAGCACAAAAATTCATGACCCTGGCATCAGGAATTTCCTTCCCCGAACACCAAAACAGCTCAATTTTTAAAAACTGGAAAAAGCACCATTTTTAAGTATGAAATTTAACCCAGATCCCATTCTGAGGTCCATTTTTACATTTGGGTCAAAAAAAAATTTTCACCTCTGGAGCAAAAAAATCCGTGACCCCGGCATCAGGAATTTCCTTCCCTGGATACCAAAACGGCTCAATTTTTGAAAACTAGACAAAGCACCATTTTTAAGCATCAAATGTAATCCCAAATCCCATTCTGAGGACCGTTTTTATATTTGGGTCAAAAAAAGTTTTTCACCTCTGCAGCATAAAAATCCGTGACCCGGCATCAGGAATTTCCTTCCCTGAATACCAAAACAGCTCAATTTTTGAAAACTAGAAAAAACACCATTTTTAACCATGAAATTAAACCCTGAATCCCGGTCTGAGGTCCTTTTTTACATTTGGGTCAAAAAAAAATTTTTTATCTCCGGAGCACAAAAATTCATGACCCTGGCATCAGGAATTTCCTTCCCCGAACACCAAAACGGCTGAAAGATTAAAAACTACAAAAAGCACCATTTTTAAGCATGAAATTTGACCCTTAATCCCATTCTGAGGTCCGTTTTTACATTTGGGTCAAAAAAAAATTTTGCACCTCTGGAGCACAAAAATCCGTGACCCTGGTATCAGGAATTTCCTTCCCTGAACACCAAAACAGCTCAATTTTTAAAAACTAGAAAAAGCACCATTTTTTAGCATGAAATTTAACCCTGAATCCCATTTCCGGAGCAAAAAAATCCGTGACCCCGGCATCAGGAATTTCCTTCCCTGAACACCAAAACAGCTCAATTTTTCAAAACTAGAAAAAGCACCATTTTTAGCATGAAATTTAACCCCGAATCCCATTTCCGGAGCACAAAAATCCATGAACCTGGCATCAGAAATTTCCTTCCCCGAACACCAAAACGGCTGAAAAATTAAAAAATAAAAAAAGCACCGTTTTTAAGCATGAAATTTGACCCTTAATCCCATTCTGAGGTCAGTTTTTACATCTGGGTCAAAAAAAATTTCACCTCCAGAGCAGAAAAATCCGTGAGCTGGCATCAGGAATCACCAACCCCAGACACCAAAATGGCTCAATTCTTAAAAACTAGAAAAAGCACCATTTTTTCACCTCTGGAGCAAAAAAATCCGTGACCCCGGCATCAGGAATTTCCTTCCCTGAACACCAAAACGGCTCAATTTTTGAAAACTAGAAAAAAAACCATTTTAAAGCATGAAATTTAACCCCGAATCCCATTCTGAGGTCCGTTTTTACATTTGGGTCAAAAAAAATTTTTCCCCTCTGGAGCACAAAAATCCGTAACCCCGGCATCAGGAATTTCCTAGCCCGGACACTAAAACGGTTCAATTTTTGAAAACTAGAAAAAGCACCATTTTTAAGCATGAAATTTAACCACGAATCCCATTCTGAGGTCCATTTTTACATTTGGGTCAAAAAAAATTTTTCACCTCTGGAGCAAAAAAATCCATGACCCCGGCATCAGTTATTTCCTTCCCTGGATACCAAAACGACTCAATTTTTGAAAACTAGACAAATCACCATTTTTAAGCATGAAATTTAACCCAGATCTCATTCTGAGGTCCATTTTTACATTTGGGTCAAAAAAAAATTTTCACCTCTGGAGCAAAAAAATCCGTGACCCCGGCATCAGGGATTTTCTTCCCTGGATATCAAAACGGCTCAATTTTTGAAAACTAGAAAAAGCACCATTTTTAAGCATCAAATTTAATCCCAAATCCCATTCTGAGCACCGTTTTTACATTTGGGTCAAAAAAAATTTTTCACCTCTGGAGCACAAAAATCCGTGACCCCGGCATCAGGAATTTCCTTTCCCGGACAACAAAACAGCTCATTTTTTAAAAACTAGAAAAAGCACCATTTTTAAGTATGAAATTTAACCCCGAATCCCATTTCGGGAGCACAAAAATCCATGAACCCGGCTTCAGAAATTTCCTTCCCCGAACACCAAAACGGCTGAAAAATTAAAAACTAAAAAAAGCACCATTTTTAAGCATGAAATTTGACCCTTAATCCCATTCTGAGGTCCATTTTTACATTTGGGTCAGAAAATTTTTTTTCACCTCTGGAGCAAAAAAATCCGTGACCCCGGCATCAGGGATTTCCTTCCCTGGATACCAAAAGGGCTCAATTTTTGAAAACTAGACAAATCACCATTTTTAAGCATGAAATTTAACCCGGATCCTATTCTGAGGTCCATTTTTACATTTGGGTCAAAAAAAATTTTTCACCTCTGGAGCAAAAAAATCCGTCTCCCCGGCCACAGGAATTTCCTTCCCTTGATACGAAAACGGCTCAATTTTTGAAAACTAGAAAAAGGACCATTTTTAAGCATGAAATTTAACCCCGAATCCCATTCTGAGGTCCGTTTTTACATTTGGGTCAAAAAATTTTTTTCATCTCTGGAGCACAAAAATCCGTAACCCCGGCATCAGGAATTTCCTAGCCCGGACACTAAAACGGCTCAATTTTTGAAAACTAGAAAAAGCACCATTTTTAAGCATGAAATTTTACCCCGAATCCCATTCTGAGGTCCGTTTTTACATTTGGGTCAAAAAAAGTTTTTCACCTCTGCAGCACAAGAATCCGTGACCCCGGCATCAGGGATTTTCTTCCCTGGATACCAAAACGGCTCAATTTTTGAAAACTAGACAAATCACCATTTTTAAGCATGAAATTTAACCCAGATCCCATTCTGAAAGTCTGTTATTACATTTGGGTCAAAAAAAAAAAATCACTTCCAGAGCACAAAAATCCGTGAGCTGGTATCAGGATTTTCCTTCCCTGGATACCAAAACGGCTCAATTTTTGAAAACTAGACAAAGCACCATTTTTAAGAATCAAATTTAACCCCGAATCCAATTCTGAGCTCCGTTTTTAAATTTGCGTCCCAAAAAAATGTTTTCAGCTCCGGAGCACAAAAATCCGTGACCCTGGTATCAGGAATTACCTTCCCCAGACACCAAAACGGCTCAATTATTAAAAACTAGTAAAAGCACCATTTCTAAGCATGAAATTTAACCCCGAATCCCATTCTGAGCTCCGTTTTTAAATTTGCGTCCCAACAAAATGTTTTCAGCTCCGGAGCACAAAAATCCGTGACCCTGGCATCAGGAATATCCTTCCCTGAACACCAAAACAGCTCAATTTTTAAAAACTAGAAAAAGCACCATTTTTAAGCATGAAATTTAACCCCGAATCCCCTTTCCGGAGCACAAAAATCCATGAACCCGGCATCAGGAATTTCCTTCCCTGAATACCAAAAAAGCTCAATTTTTGAAAACTAGAAAAAACACCATTTTTCACCATGAAATTTAACCCTGAATCCCTGTCTGAGGTCCTTTTTTACATTTGGGTCAAAAAAAATTTTTTTATCTCTGGAGCACAAAAATTCATGACCCTGGCATCAGGAATTTCCTTCCCCGAACACCAAAACGGCTGAAAGATTAAAAACTACAAAAAGCACCATTTTTAAGCATGAAATTTGACCCTTAATCCCATTCTGAGGTCCGTTTTTACATTTGGGTCAAAAAAAAATTTTGCACCTCTGGAGCACAAAAATCCGTGACCCTGGTATCAGGAATTTCCTTCCCTGAACACCAAAACAGCTCAATTTTTAAAAACTAGAAAAAGCACCATTTTTTAGCATGAAATTTAACCCTGAATCCCATTTCCGGAGCAAAAAAATCCGTGACCCCGGCATCAGGAATTTCCTTCCCTGAACACCAAAACAGCTCAATTTTTCAAAACTAGAAAAAGCACCATTTTTAGCATGAAATTTAACCCCGAATCCCATTTCCGGAGCACAAAAATCCATGAACCTGGCATCAGAAATTTCCTTCCCCGAACACCAAAACGGCTGAAAAATTAAAAACTAGAAAAAGCACCGTTTTTAAGCATGAAATTTGACCCTTAATCCCATTCTGAGGTCAGTTTTTACATCTGGGTCAAAAAAAATTTCACCTCCAGAGCACAAAAATCCGTGAGCTGGCATCAGAATCACCAACCCCAGACACCAAAATGGCTCAATTCTTAAAAACTAGAAAAAGCACCATTTTTTCACCTCTGGAGCAAAAAAATCCGTGACCCCGGCATCAGGAATTTCCTTCCCTGAACACCAAAACAGCTCAATTTTTAAAAACTAGAAAAAGCACCATTTTTAAGCATGAAATTTAACCCTGAATCCCATTCTGAGGTCCTTTTTACATTTGGGTCAAAAAAAATTTTTTTATCTCCGGAGCACAAAAATTCATGACCCTGGCATCAGGAATTTCCTTCCCCGAACACCAAAACAGCTCAATTTTTAAAAACTGGAAAAAGCACCATTTTTAAGTATGAAATTTAACCCAGATCCCATTCTGAGGTCCATTTTTACATTTGGGTCAAAAAAAAATTTTCACCTCTGGAGCAAAAAAATCCGTGACCCCGGCATCAGGAATTTCCTTCCCTGGATACCAAAACGGCTCAATTTTTGAAAACTAGACAAAGCACCCTTTTTAAGCATGAAATTTAACCCCGAATCCCATTCTAAGCTCCGTTTTTAAATTTGCGTCCCAAAAAAATGTTTTCAGCTCCGGAGCACAAAAATCCGTGACCCCGGCATCAGGAATTTCCTTCCCTGAACACCAAAACAGCTGAATTTTTCAAAACTAGAAAAAGCACCATTTTTAGCATGAAATTTAACCCCGAATCCCATTTCCGGAGCACAAAAATCCATGAACCTGGCATCAGAAATTTCCTTCCCCGAACACCAAAACGGCTGAAAAATTAAAAACTACAAAAAGCACCGTTTTTAAGCATGAAATTTGACCCTTAATCCCATTCTGAGGTCAGTTTTTACATCTGGGTCAAAAAAAATTTCACCTCCAGAGAAGAAAAATCCGTGAGCTGGCATCAGGAATCACCTTCCCCAGACACCAAAATGGCTCAATTCTTAAAAACTAGAAAAAGCACCATTTTTTCACCTCTGGAGCAAAAAAATCCGTGACCCCGGCATCAGTAATTTCCTTCCCCGAACACCAAAACAGCTCAATTTTTAAAAACTGGAAAAAGCACCATTTTTAAGTATAAAATTTAACCCAGATCCCATTCTGAGGTCCATTTTTACATTTGGGTCAAAAAAAATTTTCACCTCTGGAGCAAAAAAATCCGTGACCCCGGCATCAGGAATTTCCTTCCCTGGATACCAAAACTGCTCAATTTTTGAAAACTAGACAAAGCACCATTTTTAAGCATCAAATGTAATCCCAAATCCCATTCTGAGGACCGTTTTTATATTTGGGTCAAAAAAGGTTTTTCACCTCTGCAGCACAAAAATCCGTGACCCCGGCATCAGGAATTTCCTAGCCCGGACACTAAAACGGCTCAATTTTTGAAAACTAGAAAAAGCACCATTTTTAAGCATGAAATTTTACCCGGAATCCCATTCTGAGGTCCGTTTTTACATTTGGGTCAAAAAAAAATTTTCACCTCTGGAGCAAAAAAATCCGTGACCCCGGCATCAGGAATTTCCTTCCCTGGATACCAAAAAGGCTCAATTTTTGAAAACTAGACAAATCACCATTTTTAAGAATGAAATTTAACCCAGATCCCATTCTGAAAGTCTGTTATTACATTTGGGTCAAAAAAAAAATCACTTCCAGAGCACAAAAATCCGTGAGCTGGTATCAGGAATTACCTTCCCCAGACACCAAAACGGCTCAATTATTAAAAACTAGAAAAAGCACCATTTCTAAGCATGAAATTTAACCCCGAATCCCATTCTGAGCTCCGTTTTTAAATTTGCGTCCCAAAAAATGTTTTCAGCTCCGGAGCACAAAAATCCGTGACCCTGGCATCAGGAATTTCCTTCCCTGAACACCAAAACAGCTCAATTTTTGAAAACTAGACAAATCACCATTTTTAAGCATGAAATTTAACCCGGATCCAATTCTGAGGTCCATTTTTACATTTGGGTCAAAAAAAATTTTTAACCTCTGGAGCACAAAAATTCATGACACTGGCATCAGGAATTTCCTTCCCCGAACACCAAAACAGCTCAATTTTTAAAAACTAGAAAAAGCACCATTTTTAAGTATGAAATTTAACCCCAAATCCCATTTCCAGAGCACAAAAATCCATGAATCCGGCATCAGAAATTTCCTTCCCCGAACACCAAAACGGCTGAAAAATTAAAAACTACAAAAAGCACCATTTTTAAGCATGAAATTTGACCCTTAATCCCATTGTGAGGTCAGTTTTTACATTTGGGTCAAAAAAAATTTCACCTCCAGAGCAGAAAAATCCGTGACATCAGGGATTTCCTTCCCTGGATACCAAAACGGCTCAATTTTTGAAAACTAGACAAAGCACCATTTTTAAGCATCAAATTTAATCCCAAATCCCATTCTGAGGACTGTTTTTATATTTGGGTCAAAAAAGTTTTTCACCTCTGCAGCACAAGAATCCGTGACCCCGGCATCAGTAATTTCCTAGCCCGGAAACTAAAACGGCTCAATTCTTAAAAACTAGAAAAAGCACCATTTCTACGCATGAAATTTGACCCTTAATCCCATTGTGAGGTCAGTTTTTACATTTGGGTCAAAAAAAATTTCACCTCCAGAGCAGAAAAATCCATGACATCAGGAATTTCCTTCGACGAACACCAAAACAGCTCAATTTTTAAAAACTAGAAAAAGCACCATTTTTAAGTATGAAATTTAACCCCAAATCCCATTTCCGGAGCACAAAAATCCATGAATCCGGCATCAGAAATTTCCTTCCCCGAACACCAAAACGGCTGAAAAATTAAAAACTACAAAAAGCACCATTTTTAAGCATGAAATTTGACCCTTAATCCCATTGTGAGGTCCATTTTTACATTTGGGTCAAAAAAAATTTTTCACCTCTGGAGCAAAAAAATCCGTGACCCCGGCATCAGGAATTTCCTTACCAGGAAACCAAAACGGCTCAATTTTTG
>NW_024099249.1:0-7953 GCF_016545835.1 Crotalus tigris
TTTTTACATTTGGGTCAAAAAAAATTTTCATCTCTGGAGCTCAAAAATCTATGACGCCGGCATCAGGAATTTCCTTCCCCGGACACTAAAACGGCTCAATTTTTGAAAACTAGAAGAAGCACCATTTTTAAGCATGAAATTTAACCCGGAATCCCATTCTGAGCTCCGTTTTTACATTTGGGTCAAAGAAATTATTTTCATCTCCGGAGCACAAAAATCCGTGACCCCGGCATCAGGGATTTCCTTCCCTGCATACCAAAACGGCTCAATTTTTGAAAACTACAAAAAGCACCATTTTTAAGCATGAAATTTAACTCGGAATCCAATTCTAAGGTCCGTTTTTACATTTCTGTAAAAAAAAATTTTTCATCTCCGTAGCACAAAAATCCGTGACCCGGCATCAGGAATTTCCCTCCCCGGACACCAAAATGGCTCAATTTTTGAAAACTAGAAAAAGCACAATTTTTAAGCATTAAATTTAACCCAGAATTCCATTCTGAGGTCCGTTTTTACATTTCAGTCCAAAAAAATTTTTCATCTCCGGAGCACAAAAATCTATGACCCCGTCATCAGGGATTTCCTTCCCTGGATACCAAAATGTCTCAAATTTTGAAAACTAGAAAAAGCACCATTTTTAAGCATGAAATTTAACCCCGAATCCCATTCTGAGGTCCGTTTTTACATTTGGGTCAAAAAAAAAATTTCACATCCGGAGCACAAAAATCCGTGACCCCGGCATCAGGAATTTCCTTCCCCAGACACATCAGGGATTTCCTTCCCTGGATACCAAAATGGCTCAATTTTTGAAAACTAGACAAATCCCCATTTTTAAGCATGAAATTTAACCCAGAATCAAATTCTCAGGTCAGTTTTTACATTTGGGTCAAAAAAAAATTTTCACATTCGGAGCACAAAAATCCGTGACCCCGGCATCAGGAATTTCCCTCCCCGGACACATCAGGGATTTCCTTCCCTGGATACCAAAATATCTCCATTTTTGAAAACTAGAAAAAGCACCATTTTTAAGCATGAAATTTAACCCCGAATCCCATTCTGAGGTCCGTTTTTACATTTGGATCAAAAAAAATTTTTCACCTCTGGAGCAAAAAAATCCGTGATCCCGGCATCAGGAATATCCTTCCCTGGATACCAAAACGGCTCAATTTTTGAAAACTAGAAGAAGCACCATTTTTAAGCATGAAATTTAACCCCGAATCCCATTCTGAGGTCTGTTTTTACATTTGGGTCAAAAAAAAATTTTCACATCCGGAGCACAAAAATCCGTGACCCCGGCATCAGGAATTTCCTTCCCCAGACACATCAGGGATTTCCTTCCCTGGATACCAAAATGGCTCAATTTTTGAAAACTAGAGAAATCCCCATTTTTAAGCATGAAATTTAACCCAGAATCACATTCTGAGGTCCATTTTTACATTTGGGTGAAAGAAATTTTTTTCCTCTCCGGAGCACAAAAATCCGTGACCCCGGCATCAGGGATTTCCTTCCCTGCATACCAAAACGGCTCAATTTTTGAAAAGTACAAAAAGCACCATTTTTAAGCATGAAATTTAACTCGGAATCCAATTCTAAGGTCCGTTTTTACATTTCTGTAAAAAAAAAATTTTCATCTCCGGAGCACAAAAATCCGTAACCCCGGCATCAGGAATTTCCCTCCCCGGACACCAAAACGGCTCAATTTTTGAAAACTAAAAAAAGCACAATTTTTAAGCATTAAATTTAACCCAGAATTCCATTCTGAGGTCCGTTTTTACATTTCAGTCCAAAAAAATTTTTCATCTCCGGAGCACAAAAATCTATGACCCCGTCATCAGGGATTTCCTTCCCTGGATACCAAAATGTCTCAATTTTTGAAAATTAGAAAAAGCACCATTTTTAAGCATGAAATTTAACCCCGAATCCCATTCTGAGGTCCGTTTTTACATTTGGGTCAAAAAAAAAATTTCACATCCGGAGCACAAAAATCCGTGACCCCGGCATCAGGAATTTCCTTCCCCAGACACATCAGGGATTTCCGTCCCTGGATACCAAAATGGCTCAATTTTTGAAAACTAGACAAATCCCCATTTTTAAGCATGAAATTTAACCCAGAATCACATTCTCAGGTCAGTTTTTACATTTGGGTCAAAAAAAAATTTTCACATCCGGAGCACAAAAATCCGTGACCCCGGCATCAGGAATATCCTTCCCTGGATACGAAAACGGCTCAATTTTTGAAAACTAGAAGAAGCACCATTTTTAAGCATCAAATTTAACCCCGAATCCCATTCTGAGGTCCGTTTTTACATTTGGGTCAAAAAAAATTTTCATCTCCGGAGCACAAAAATCTATGACACTGGCATCAGGAATTTCCTTCCCCGGACACTAAAACGGCTCAATTTTTGAAAACTAGAAGAAGCACCATTTTTAAGCATGAAATTTAACCCCGAATCCCATTCTGAGGTCTGTTTTTACATTTGGGTCAAAAAAAAATTTTCACATCCGGAGCACAAAAATCCGTGACCCCGGCATCAGGAATTTCCTTCCCCAGACACATCAGGGATTTCCTTCCCTGGATACCAAAATGGCTCAAATTTTGAAAACTAGACAAATCCCCATTTTTAAGCATGAAATTTAACCCAGAATCCCATTCTCAGGTCAGTTTTTACATTTGGGTCAAAAAAAAATTTTCACATCCAGAGCACAAAAATCCGTGACCCCGGCATCAGGGATTTCCTTCCCTGGATACCAAAACGGCTCAATTTTTTAAAACTAGAAGAAGCACCATTTTTAAGCATGAAATTTAACCCCGAATCCCATTCTGAGGTCCGTTTTTACATTTGGGTCAAAAAAAAAATTTCACATCCGGAGCACAAAATCCGTAACCCCGGCATTAGAAATTTCCTTTCGTGGATAACAAAGCGGCTCAATTTTTGAAAACTAGACAAATCACAATTTTTAAACATGAAATTTAACCCCGAATCCCATTCTGAGGTCCGTTTTTACATTTGGGTCAAAAAAAATTTTCATCTCCGGAGCTCAAAAATCTATGACGCCGGCATCAGGAATTTCCTTCCCCGGACACTAAAACGGCTCAATTTTTGAAAACTAGAAGAAGCACCATTTTTAAGCATGAAATTTAACCCCGAATCCCATTCTGAGGTCCGTTTTTACATTTGGGTCAAAGAAATTTTTTTCATCTCCGGAGCACAAAAATCCGTGACCCTGGCATCAGGGATTTCCTTCCCTGCATACCAAAATGGCTCAATTTTTGAAAACTACAAAAAGCACCATTTTTAAGCATGAAATTTAACTCGGAATCCAATTCTAAGGTCCGTTTTTACATTTCTGTAAAAAAAAAATTTTCATCTCCGGAGCACAAAAATCCGTGACCCCGGCATCAGGAATTTCCCTCCCCGGACACCTAAACGGCTCAATTTTTGAAAACTAGAAAAAGCACAATTTTTAAGCATTAAATTTAACCCAGAATTCCATTCTGAGGTCCGTTTTTACATTTCAGTCCAAAAAAATTTTTCATCTCCGGAGCACAAAAATCTATGACCCCGTCATCAGGGATTTCCTTCCCTGGATACCAAAATGTCTCAAATTTTGAAAACTAGAAAAAGCACCATTTTTAAGCATGAAATTTAACCCCGAATCCCATTCTGAGGTCCGTTTTTACATTTGGGTCAAAAAAAAAATTTCACATCCGGAGCACAAAAATCCGTGACCCCGGCATCAGGAATTTCCTTCCCCAGACACATCAGGGATTTCCTTCCCTGGATAACAAAATGGCTCAATTTTTGAAAACTAGACAAATCCCCATTTTTAAGCATGAAATTTAACCCAGAATCACATTCTCAGGTCAGTTTTTACATTTGGGTCAAAAAAAAAATTTCACATCCGGAGCACAAAAATCCGTGACCCCGGCATCAGGAATTTCCTTCCCTGGATACCAAAATGGCTCAATTTTTGAAAACTAGAAAAAGCACCATTTTAAGCATGAAATTTAACCCCGAATCCCATTCGGAGGTCCGTTTTTACATTTGAGTCAAAAAAAAATTTTCATCTTTGGAGCAGAAAAATCTATGACCCCGGGATCAGGAATTTCCTTCCCTGGATACCAAAACAGCTCAATTTCTGAAAACTAGAAGAAGCACCATTTTTAAGCATGAAATTTAACCCCGAATCCCAGTCTGAGGTCCGTTTTAACATTGGGTCAAAAAAAAAATTTTTCACATCCGAGCACAAAATCCGTAACCCCGGCTTAGAAATTTCCTTTCCTGGTAACAAACGCTCAATTTTTGAAAACTATTACACATCACAATTTTTAAACATAATTTAAACCCGAATCCCTTCTGAGGTCCTTTTTACATTTGTTCAAAAAATTTTAAGTCCGGAGCTCAACATCATTACCAGTCATCAGAATTTCCTTCCCCGGACCTAAAACGCTCATTTTGAAAACTAAAAAGAGCACCTATTTTAAGCATGAAATTTAACCCGAAATCCCCTTCTGAGGACCGTTGTTTACATTGGGTTCAAAGAAATTTTTTTTTCATCCTCCGGAGCACAAAATCCGGGACCCCGGCATCAGGAATTTCCTTCCCCATACACTCATGGATTTCCTTCCCTGGATACCAAAACGGCTCAATTTTTGAAAACTAGAAACAGCACCATTTTTAAGCATGAAATTTAACCCCGAACCCCATTCTGAGGTCCGTTTTTACATTTTAGTCAAAAAAAATTTTTCATCTCTGGAGCACAAAAATCTATGACCCCGGCATCAGGAATTTACTTCCCTGGATACCAAAACGGCTCAATTTTTGAAACTTAGAAGAAGCACCATTTTCAAGCATTATATTTAACCCCGAATCCCATTCTGAGGTCCGTTTTTACATTTCAGTCAAAAAAAATTTTTCATCTCCGGAGCACAAAAATCTATGACCCCGGCATCAGGAATTTCCTTCCCCTGGATACAAAAAGGTTCCAATTTTTGAAAACTAGCTGTCTCAAAAGCACCATTTTTAAGCATGAAATTTAACCCCGAACCCCATTCTGAGGTCCGTTTTTACATTTGGGTCAAAAAAAAATTTTCATCTTTGGAGGAGAAAAATCTATGACCCCGGCATCAGGAATTTCCTTCCCTGGATACCAAAACGGCTCAATTTTTGAAAACTAGAAAAAGCACTATTTTAAGCATGAAATTTAACCCCGAATCCCATTCTGAGGTCCGTTTTTACATTTGGGTCAAAAAAATTTTTCATCTTTGGGGCAGAAAAATCTATGTCCCCGACATAAGGAATTTACTTCCCTAGATACCAAAACGGCTTAATTTTTGAAAATTAGAAGAAGCACCATTTTTAAGCATGAAATTTAACCCCGAATCCCATTCTGAGGTCCGTTTTTACAATTGAGTCAAAAAAAAATTTTCATCTCCGGAGCACAAAAATCCGTGACCCCGGCATCAGGAATTTCCGTCCCTGGATACCAAAACGGCTCAATTTTTGAAAACTAGAAAAAGCACCATTTCCATGCATGAAATTTAACCCCGAATCCCATTCTGAGCTCCGTTTTTTACATTTGGGGTCAAAAAAAAATTTTTCATCTTTGGAGTAGAAAAATCTATGACCGCCGCATCAGGATTCTCCCAGTATACCAAGGCTCAATTTTTGAAAACTAGAAAACAGCAACCATTTATTTAAGCATGAAATTTTTAACCCCGAACCCCATTCTGATGTCCCTTTTTACATTTGGGTCAAAAAATTTTTTTCATTTCCGGAGCACAAAAATACGTGACCGTGGCTCAGCAATTTCCTTCCCTGTACCAAACGGCTCAATTTTTGAAAACTAGAACAAGCACCATTTTTAAGCATGAAATTTAACCCCGAATCCCATTCTGAGGTCCGTTTTTACATTTGGGTCAAAAAAAAAATTTTTCACATCTGGAGCACAAAAATCCGTGACCCGGCATCAGGAATTTCCTTCCCTGGATAACCAAAACGGCTCATTTTGAAAATTAGAAGAAGCACCATTTTTAAGCATGAAATTTAACCCCGAATCCCATTCTGAGGTCCGTTTTTACATTTGGGTCAAAAAAAATTTTCATCTCCGGATCACAAAAATCCGTGACCCCGGCATCAGGAATTTCCCTCCCTGGATACCAAAACGGCTCAATTTTTGAAAACTAGAAAAAGCACCATTTTTAAGCATGAAATTTAACCCCGAACCCCATTCTGAGCTCCCTTTTTACATTTCAGTGAAAAAGAAATTTTCATCTCCGCAGCACAAAAATCCATGAGCCGGAATCCGGAATTTCATTCCCTGGATACCAAAACGGCTCAATTTTTGAAAACTAGAAGAAGCACCATTTTTAAGCATGAAATTTAACCCCGAATCCCATTCTGAGGTCCGTTTTTACATTTCAGTCAAAAAGAAATTTTCATCTCCGCAGCACAAAAATCCCTGACCCGGAATCAGGAATTTCATTCCCTGGATACCAAAACGGCTCAATTTTTGAAAACTAGAAAAAGCACCATTTTTAAGCATGAAATTTAACCCCGAACCCCATTCTGAGGTCCGTTTTTACATTTGGGTCAAAAAAAAATTTTCATCTTTGGAGGAGAAAAATCTATGACCCCGGCATCAGGAATTTCCTTCCCTGGATACCAAAACGGCTCAATTTTTGAAAACTAGAAAAAGCACTATTTTAAGCATGAAATTTAACCCCGAATCCCATTCTGAGGTCCGTTTTTACATTTGGGTCAAAAAAATTTTCATCTTTGGAGGAGAAAAATATATGACCCCGGCATCAGGAATTTCCTTCCCTGGATACCAAAACGGCTTAATTTTTGAAAATTAGAAGAAGCACCATTTTTAAGCATGAAATTTAACCCCGAATCCCATTCTGAGGTCCGTTTTTACAATTGAGTCAAAAAAAAATTTTCATCTCCGGAGCACAAAAATCCGTGACCCCGGCATCAGGAATTTCCCTCCCTGGATACCAAAACGGCTCAATTTTTGAAAACTAGAAAAAGCACCATTTCTATGCATGAAATTTAACCCCGAATCCCATTCTGAGCTCCGTTTTTACATTTGGGTCAAAAAAAATTTTCACATCTTTGGAGTAAAAAATCTATGACCCACGGAACAGGAATTTCCTTCCCAGTATACCAATGTCTCAATTTTTTTGAAAACTAGAAAAAGTCACCATTTTTAAGCAATGAAATTTAACCCACGAAACCCCATCTGAGGTCCGTTGTTTACATTTGGGTCAAAAAAATTTTCATCTTTGGAGCACAAAAATCCGTGACCGCGGCATCAGCAATTTCTTCCCTGGATACCAAAACGGCTCAATTTTTGAAAATTAGAAGAAGCACCATTTTTAAGCATGAAATTTAACCCCGAATCCCATTCTGAGGTCCGTTTTTACAATTGAGTCAAAAAAAAAATTTTCATCTTTGGAGCAGAAAAATCTATGACCCCGGCATCAGGAATTTCCTTCCCTGGATACCAAAACGGCTCAATTTTTGAAAACTAGAACAAGCACCATTTTTAAGTATGAAATTTAACCCCGAATCCCATTCTGAGCTCTGTTTTTACATTTGGGTCAAAAAAAATTTTCATCTCCGGAGCACAAAAATCCGTGACCCCGGCATCAGGAATTTCCCTCCCTGGATACCAAAACGGCTCAATTTTTGAAAACTAGAAAAAGCACCATTTTTAAGCATGAAATTTAACCCCGAACCCCATTCTGAGCTCCCTTTTTACATTTCAGTGAAAAAGAAATTTTCATCTCCGCAGCACAAAAATCCATGAGCCGGAATCAGGAATTTCATTCCCTGGATACCAAAACGGCTCAATTTTTGAAAACTAGAAAAAGCACCATTTTTAAGCATGAAATTTAACCCCGAATCCCATTCTGAGGTCCGTTTTTACATTTGTGTCAAAAAGATATTT
>NW_024099250.1:0-9346 GCF_016545835.1 Crotalus tigris
CTAACCATACCCAAACACTCCGAATTTGTTCATGATGTCAATTTCGCTCTCTGAGTTCATGGTGACCTAACCCTAACCCTAAGTGGAATTTTCCTCCAATGGGGTTTTCCAATGTATTTTACCAAGAAACATAGATAGGGCAGCATAGAAACGTAAGTGCCCACCTAACCATATCCAAGAACTCTGAATTTCTTGGCGATGTCCATTTTACTCTACGACTACATGGTGACCTAACCCTAACCCTAAGTGGAATTTTCCTCCAATTTGATTTTCCCATGTATTTTACCAGGTAACATAGGTAGGGCAGGCTAGAAAATTCAGTGCCCTCCTAAACATACCCAAGCACTCCAAATTTGTTCATGATGTCCATTTTGCTCTCTGAGTTCATGGTGACCTAACCCTAACCCTAAGTGGAATTTTCCTAAAATGGTATTTTCCAAAGTATTTTACCAAGAAACATAGATAGGGCAGGCTAGAAAATTCAGTGACTTCCTAAACATACCCAAGCACTCTGAAATTCTTGGCCATGTCCATTTTGCTCTATGCATTCATGGTGACCTAAACCTAACCCTAAGTAGAATTTTCCTCCAATGGGATTTTCCCATGTATTTTAGCAGGAAACATAGATAGGCCAGGCTAGAAAAGTCAGTGCCCTCCTAACCATACCCAAGCACTCCAAATTTGTTCATGATGTCCATTTTTCTTTCTGAGTTCATGTGACCTAACCCTAACCCTAAGTGGAATTTTCCTCCAATGGGGTTTTCCAATGTATTTTACCAAGAAACATAGATAGGGCAGGCTAGAAAATTCAGTGACTTCCTAAACATACCCAAGCACTCTGAAATTCTTGGCCATGTCCATTTTGCTTTATGCATTCATGGTGACCTAACCCTAACCCTAAGTAGAATTTTCCTCCAATGGGATTTTCCCATATATTTTACCAGGAAACATAGATAGGCCAGGCTAGAAAAGTCAGTGCCCTCCTAACCATACCCAAGCACTCCAAATTTGTTCATGATGTCAATTTTGCTCTCTGAGTTCATGGTGACCTATCCCTAACCCTAAGTGGAATTTTCCTCAAATGGTATTTTTCAATGTATTTTACCAAGAAACATAGATAGGGCAGGCTAGAAAATTCAGTGACTTCCTAAACATACCCAAGCACTCTGGCATTCTTGGCCATGTCCATTTCGCTCTATGAATTCATGGTGATCTAACCCTAACCCTAAGTAGAATTTTCCTCCAATGGGATTTTCCCTTGTATTTTACCAGGAAACATAGATAGGCCAGGCTAGAAAAGTCAGTGCCCTCCTAAACATACCCAAGAAACTCCACATTTATTCATGATGTCCATTTTTGCTTTCTGAGTCTTGGTGACCTAACCTAACCCTTAAGTTGGAATTTTCCTCAAATGGTATTTTCCAATGTGTTTTACCAAATGACATAGATAGGCAGGCTAGAAAAGTCATGCCCTCCTCACCTACCCAAGCACTCGAATTGTTCATATGTCCATTTTGCTCTCTGAGTTCATGGTGACCTAACCCTAAGTGAATTTTCCCAAATGGTATTTTTCCAATGTATTTACCAAGAATATATAGGCAGGCTAAGAAAATTCAGTACTTCCTAGACAATACCAAGCACTCTGAAATTCTTGGCCATTTCCATTTTGCTCTATGCATTCATGGTGACCTAACCCTAACCCTAGGTAGAATTTTCCTCCAATGGGATTTTCCCATGTATTTTACCAGGAAACATAGATAGGCCAGGCTAGAAAAGTCAATGACCTCCTAACCATACCCAAACACTCCGAATTTGTTCATGATGTCCATTTCACTCTCTGAGTTCATGGTGACCTAACCCTAACCCTAAGTGGAATTTTCCTCCAATGGGGTTTTCCAATGTATTTTACCAAGAAACATAGATAGGGCAGCGTAGAAACGTAAGTGCCCACCTAACCATATCCAAGAACTCTGAATTTCTTGGCGATGTCCATTTTACTCTACGACTACATGGTGACCTAACCCTAACCCTAAGTGGAATTTTCCTCCAATTTGATTTTCCCATGTATTTTACCAGGAAACATAGGTAGGGCATGCTAGAAAAGTCAGTGCCCTCCTAACCATACCCAAGCACTCCAAATTTGTTCATGATGTCCATTTTGCTCTCTGAGTTCATGGAGACCTAACCCTAACCTTAAGTGGAATTTTCCTCCAATGGTATTTTCCAATGTATTTTACCAAGAAACATAGATAGGGCAGGCTAGAAAATTCAGTGACTTCCTAAACATACCCAAGCACTCTGAAATTCTTGGCCATGTTCATTTTGCTCTATGCATTCATGGTGACCTAACCCTAACCCTAGGTAGAATTTTCCTCCAATGGGATTTTCCCATGTATTTTACCAGGAAACATAGATAGGCCAGGCTAGAAAAGTCAGTGCCCTCCTAACCATACCCAAGCACTCCAAATTTGTTCATGATGTCCATTTTGCTCTCTGAGTTCATGGTGACCTAACCCTAACCCTAAGTGGAATTTTCCTCAAATGGTATTTTCCAATGTATTTTACCAAGAAACATAGATAGGGCAGGCTAGAAAATTCAGTGACTTCCTAAACATACCCAAGAACTTTGAAATTCTTGGCCGTGTCCATTTTGCTCTATGCATTCATGGTGACCTAACCCTAACCCTAAGTGGAATTTTCCTCCAATTTGATTTTCCCATGTATTTTACCAGGAAACATAGATAGGGCAGGCTAGAAAAGTCAATGATCTCCTAACCATACCCAAACACTCCGAATTTGTTCATGTTGTCCATTTCGCTCTCTGAGTTCATGGTGACCTAACACTAACCCTAAGTGGAATTTTCCTCCATTGGGGTTTTCCAATGTATTTTACCAAGAAACATAGATAGGGCAGCGTAGAAACGTAAGTGCCCACCTAACCATATCCAAGAACTCTGAATTTCTTGGCGATGTCCATTTTACTCTATGACTACATGGTGACCTAACCCTAACCCTAAGTGAAATTTTCCTGAAATGTGATTTTCCCATGTATTTTTCCAGGAAACAAAGATAGGGCAGGCTAGAAAAGTCATGACCTCCTAACCATACCCAAACACTCCGAATTTGTTCATGATGTCCATTGTGCTCTCTGAGTTCATGGTGACCTAACCCTAAGTGGAATTTTCCTCAAATGGTATTTTCCAATGTATTTTACCAAGAAACATAGATAGGGCAGGCTAGAAAATTCAGTGACTTCCTAAACATACCCAAGCACTCTGAAATTCTTGGCCATGTCCATTTTGCTCTATGCATTCATGGTGACCTAACCCTAAGTGGAATTTTCCTCCAATTTGATTTTCCAATGTATTTTACCAGGAACATACATAGGCCAGGCTAGAAAAGTCAGTTTCCTCCTAACCATACCCAAGCACTCCAAATTTGTTCATGATGTCAATTTTGCTCTCTGAGTTCATGTTGACCTAACCTAACCCTACGTGGAATTTTGTCAATGGTAATTTGTCCAAAAGGGGGGATTTTACCAAGAAACTAGATAGGCAGGCTAGAAAATTCAGTGACTTCTAAAACATACCCAAAGCACTCTGGAATTCTTGGCATGTCCATTTTTGCTCTATCATTCGTGGTGACCTAACCCTAACCCTAATTGGAATTTTCCTCCCATGATTTTCCCATTATTTTACCAGAAACATAGATTGGCCGGCTAGTAAAGTCAGTGCCCTCCTAACCATACCAATCACTCCAAATTTGTTCATGATGTCCCATTTTGCTCTCTGAGTTCATGGTGACCTAACCCTAACCCTACGTGGAATTTTGTCAAATGGTAATTTCCAAAGTATTTTACCAAGAAACAGAGATAGGGCAGGCTAGAAAATTCAGTGACTCCCTAAACATACCCAAGCACTCTGAAATTCTTGGCCATGTCCATTTTGCTCTATGCATTCATGGTGACCTAACCCTAACCCTAAGTGGAATTTTCCTCCAATTTGATTTTCCCATTTATTTTACCAGGAAACATAGATAGGGCAGGCTAGAAAAGTAAGTGCCCTCCTAACCATACCCAAGCACTCCAAATTTGTTCATGATATCCATTTTGCTCTCTGAGTTCATGGTGACCTAACCCTAACCCTAAGTGGAATTTTCCTCCAATGGGGTTTTCCAATGTATTTTACCAAGAAACATAGATAGGGCAGGCTAGAAAATTCAGTGACTCCCTAAACATACCCAAGCACTCTGAAATTCTTGGCCATGTCCATTTTGCTCTATGCATTCATGGTGACCTAACCCTAACCCTAAGTGGAATTTTCCTCCCATTTGATTTTCCCATGTATTTTACCAGGAAAAATACATAGGGCAGGCTAGAAAAGTCAATGCCCTCCTAACCATACCCAAGCACTCCAAATTTGTTCATGATGTCAATTTTGCTCTCTGAGTTCATGGTGACCTAACCCTAAGTGGAATTTTCCTCAAATGGTATTTTCCAATGTATTTTACCAAGAAACATAGATAGGGCAGGCAGAACATCAGGACTGCCTAAAAAACCCAGCCTCTGAAATTCTTGGCCATGTCCATTTTGCTCTTAGCATTCATGGTGACCTAACCCTAACCCTAAGTAGAATTTTCCTCCAATGGGATTTTCCCATGTATTTTACCAGGAAACATAGATAGGCCAGGCTAGAAAAGTCAGTGACCTCCTAACCATACCCAAGCACTCCAAATTTGTTCATGATGTCCATTTTGCTCTCTGAGTTCATGGTGACCTAACCCTAACCCAATTGGAATTTCCTCCAATGGGGTTCCAATGTATTACCAAGAAACATAGATAGGGCAGGCTAGACAAATTCAATGACTTACTAAAAACATACCCAAGCACTGAATTCTGGGCCATGGCCATCTTGACTTATGCATCATGGGGACCTCAACCCTAACCTAAGTAGAATTTTTCCTCCAAGGATTTCCACAGTATTTTACAGAAACATAGCTGGCAGGCTTAGAAATCAGTGTCCCTCCTAAACATACCCAAGCAACTACAAATTGTTCATGAGTCCATTGCTCTCTGAGTCATGGTGATAACCCAAGGGAATTTTCTCAAATGTATTTTCCAATGTATTTTTTACCAAGAAATATAGATAGGCAGGCTAGAAAATTCAGTGACTTCCTAAACATACCCAAGAACTTTGAAATTCTTGGCCGTGTCCATTTTGCTCTATGCATTCATGGTGACCTAACCCTAACCCTAGGTAGAATTTTCCTCCAATGGGATTTTGCCATGTATTTTACCAGAAAACATAGATAGGCCAGGCTAGAAAAGTCAATGACCTCCTAACCATACCCAAACACTCCGAATATGTTCATGATGTCCATTTCACTCTCTGAGTTCATGGTGACCTAACCCTAACCCTAAGTGGAATTTTCCTCCAATGGGGTTTTCCAATGTATTTTACCAAGAAACATAGATAGGGAAGCGTAGAAACGTAAGTGCCCACCTAACCATATCCAAGAACTCTGAATTTCTTGGCGATGTCCATTTTACTCTACGACTACATGGTGACCTAACCCTAACCCTAAGTGGAATTTTCCTCCAATTTGATTTTCCCATGTATTTTACCAGGAAACATAGGTAGGGCATGCTAGAAAATTCAGTGCCCTCCTAACCATACCCAAGCATTCCAAATTTGTTCATGATGTCCATTTTGCTCTCTGAGTTCATCGTGACCTAACCCTAACCTTAAGTGGAATTTTCCTCAAATGGTATTTTCTAATGTATTTTACCAAGAAACATAGATAGGGCAGGCTAGAAAATTCAGTGCCCTACTAACCATACCCAAGCACTCCAAATTTGTTCATGATGTCCATTTCACTCTCTGAGTTCATGGTGACCTAACCCTAACCCTAAGTGGAATTTTCCTCCAATGGGGTTTTCCAATGTATTTTACCAAGAAACATAGATAGGGCAGCGTAGAAATGTAAGTGCCCACCTAACCATATCCAAGAACTCTGAATTTCTTGGCGATGTCCATTTTACTCTACGACTACATGGTGACCTAACCCTAACCCTAAGTGGAATTTTCCTCAAATTTGATTTTCCCATGTATTTTACCAGGAAACATAGGTAGGGCATGCTAGAAAATTCAGTGCCCTCCTAACCATACCCAAGCACTCCAAATTTGTTCATGATGTCCATTTTGCTTTCTGAGTTCATGGTGACCTAACCCTAACCCTAAGTGGAATTTTCCTCAAATGGTATTTTCCAATGTATTTTACCAAGAAACATAGATAGGGCAGGCTAGAAAATTCAGTGACTTCCTAAACATACCCATGCACTCTGAAATTCTTGGCCATGTCCATTTTGCTCTATGCATTCATGGTGACCTAACCCTAACCCTAAGTGGAATTTTCCTCCATTTTGATTTTCCCATGTATTTTACCAGGAAACATACATAGGCCAGGCTAGAAAAGTCAGTTTCCTCCTAACCATACCCAAGCACTCCAAATTTTTTCATGATGTCCATTTTTTTTTTGCTTTACTGAGTTCATGGTGACCTAACCCTAACCCTAGGAGGTGGAATTTTCCTCAAATGGTATTTTCCAATAGTATTTTACCAAGAAACATCGATAGGGCAGGCTAGAAAATTCAGTTACTTCCTAACAATACCCAAGCACTCTGAATTCTTGCCATGTCCATTTTGCTCTATGCATTCATGGTGACCTAACCTAACCCTAAGTGGAATTTTTCCTTCCATTTGATTTTCCCATTTTTTTAACCAGGAAAAACATAGATAGGGCGGTAAAAATAAGTGCCCTCCTAACCATCCCAAGCACTCCAAATTTGTTCATGATGTCCATTTTGCTCTCTGAGTTTTCATGTGACCTAACCTAACCTACGTGGAATTTCCTCCAATTGTTTTTCCAATGTATTTTACCAAGAAACATAGATAGGGCAGCGTAGCACGTCGGAGGCCCACCTAACATATCCAAGAACTCTGAATTTCTTGGCGATGTCCATTTTACTCTACGACTACATGGTGACCTAACCCTAACCCTAAGTGGAATTTTCCTCCAATTTGATTTTCCCATGTATTTTACCAGGTAACATAGGTAGGGCAGGCTAGAAAATTCAGTGCCCTCCTAAACATACCCAAGCACTCCAAATTTGTTCATGATGTCCATTTTGCTCTCTGAGTTCATGGTGACCTAACCCTAACCCTAAGTGGAATTTTCCTAAAATGGTATTTTCCAAAGTATTTTACCAAGAAACATAGATAGGGCAGGCTAGAAAATTCAGTGACTTCCTAAACATACCCAAGCACTCTGAAATTCTTGGCCATGTCCATTTTGCTCTATGCATTTATGGTGACCTAACCCTAACCCTAAGTGGAATTTTCCTCCAATTTGATTTTCCCCTGTATTTTACCAGGAAAAATACATAGGGCAGAGGCTATAAAATGTGTCAGTGCCCTCCTAACCATACCCAAGCAAATCCAATTTGGTCGATGGATGTCCATTTTTCTTCTGAGTTCATGTGACCTAACCCTAACCCTAAGTGGATTTTTTCTCCAATGTGTTTTCCATAATGTATTTTACCAAGAGCATAGATAGGGCAGGCTAGAAAATTTCCAGTGACTTCCTACACTACCCAAGCCTCTGCAATTCTTGGCCATGTCCATTTGCTTTATGCATTCATGTGACCTAGACCCTAACCCGAAGTAAGAATTTTCCTCCAATGGGATTTTTCCCATGTATTTTACCAGGAAACATAGATAGGCCAGGCTAGAAAAGTCAGTGCCCATCCTAACCATACCCAGCCTCCAAATTTGTTCATGATGTCAATTTTTTGCTCTCTCAGTTCATGGTGACCTAACCCTAACGCTAAGTGGAATTTTCCTCAAATGGTATTTTCCAATTTATTTTACCAAGAAACATAGCTAGGGCAGGCTAGAAAATTCAGTGACTTCCTAAACATACCCAAGCACTCTGAAATTCTTGGCCATGTCCATTTTGCTTTATGCATTCATGGTGACCTAACCCTAACCCTATGTAGAATTTTCCTCCAATGGGATTTTCCCATGTATTTTACCAGGAAACATAGATAGGCCAGGCTAGAAAATTCAGTGCCCTCCTAAACATACCCAAGAACTCCAAATTTATTCATGATGTCCATTTTGCTTTCTGAGTTCATGGTGACCTAACCCTAACCCTAAGTGGAATTTTCCTCAAATGGTATTTTCCAATGTATTTTACCAAGAAACATAGATAGGGCAGGCTAGAAAATACAGTGACTTCCTAAACATACCCAAGCACTCTAAAATTCTTGGCCATGTCCATTTTCCTCTATGCATTCATGGTGACCTAACCCTAACCCTAAGTAGAATTTTCCTCCAATGGGAGTTTCCCATGTATTTTAGCAGGAAACATAGATAGGCCAGGCTAGAAAAGTCAGTGCCCTCCTAACCATACCCAAGCACTCCAAATTTGTTCATGATGTCCATTTTGCTCTCTGAGTTCATGGTGACCTAAACCTATCCATAAGTGGAATTTTCCTCAAATGGTATTTTCCAATGTATTTTACCAAGAAACATAGATAGGGCAGGCTAGAAAATTCAGTGACTTCCTAAACATACCCAAGCACTCTGAAATTCTTGGCCATGTCCATTATGCTCTATGCATTCATGGTGACCTAACCCTAACCCTAGGTAGAATTTTCCTCCAATGGGATTTTCCCATGTATTTTACCAGGAAACATAGATAGGCCAGGCTAGAAAAGTCAGTGCCCTCCTAAACATACCCAAGAACTCCAAATTTATTCATGATGTCCATTTTGCTTTCTGAGTTCATGGTGACCTAACCCTAACCCTAAGTGAAATTTTCCTGAAATGGGATTTTCCCATTTATTTTACCAGGAAACATAGATAGGGCAGGCTAGAAAAGTCATGACCTCCTAACCATACCCAAACACTCCGAATTTGATCATGATGTCCATTGTGCTCTCTGAGTTCATGGTGACCTAACCCTAAGTGGAATTTTCCTCAAATGGTATTTTCCAATGTATTTTACCAAGAAACATAGATAGGGCAGGCTAGAAAATTCAGTGACTTCCTAAACATACCCAAGAACTCTGAAATTCTTGGCCATGTCCATTTTGCTCTATGCATTCATGGTGACCTAACCCTAACCCTAAGTGAAATTTTCCTCCAATTTGATTTTCCCATGTATTTTACCAGGAAACATAGATAGGGCAGGCTAGAAAAGTCAATGACCTCCTAACCATACACAAACACTCCGAATTTGTTCATGATGTCCATTTCGCTCTCTGAGTTCATGGTGACCTAAC
>NW_024099251.1:0-8048 GCF_016545835.1 Crotalus tigris
ACCATTTCTAAGGATGAAATTTAACCCCAAATCACATTCTGACATCCGTTTATACATTTGGGTCCTAAAAATTTTTTCACCAACGGAGCACAAAAATCCCTGACCCCGGTATCAGGAATTTACTTCCACGGACACCAAAATGGCTCAATTTTTAAAAACTACAAAAAGCACCTTTTTTAAGCATTAAATTTAACCCCGAATCCCATTCTGACGTCCGTTTATACATTTGGGACAAAAAAAAATTTTCACCTCCGGTGCACAAAAATCCCTGACCCCGGCCGGCATCAGAAATTTCCTTCCCCGGACACAAAAACGGCTCAATTTTTAAAAACTACAAAAAGCACCTTTTTTAAGCATGAAATTTAACCTCGAAGCGCATTCTGACGTCCGTTTATACATTTGGGTCAAAAAAAAATTTTCACCTCTGGAGCACAAAAATCTTTGACCCCGGCATCAGGAATTTCTTTCCCCGGAAACCAAAACGGCTCAATTTTTAAAAACTACAAAAAGCACCATTTTTAAGCATGAAATTTAACCCCGAATCCCATTCTGACATCTGTTTTTATATTTGGGTGAAAAAAAAATTTTCACCTCTGGAGCACAAAAATACCTGACCCCGGCATCAGGAATTTCCTTCCCTGGACATCAAACGTCTCAATTTTTAAAAACTACAAAAAGAACCTTTTTTAAGGATGCAATTTAACCCCGAATCCCATTCTGACATCCGTTTATACATTTGGGTCAAAAAAAAAATTTCACCTCTGGAGCACAAAAATCCCTGAACCCGGCATCAGGAATTTCCTTCCCCGGACACCAAAACGGCTCAATTTTTAAAAACTACAAAAAGCATCTTTTTTAAGGATGAAATTTAACCCCATACCCATTCTGACATCTGTTTATACATTTGGGTCCCAAAAAAATTTTCACCTCCGGAGCAAAAAAATCCCTGACCCCGGCATCAGGAATTTCCTTCCCCGGACACCAAAACGGCTCAATTTTTAAAAACTACAAAAAGCACCTTTTTTAAGCATGAAATTTAACCCCAAATCCCATTCTGATGTCCGTTTTTACATTTTGGTGAAACAAAAATTTTCACATCCGGAGCACAAAAATACCTGACTCCGGCATCAGGAATTTCCTTCCCCGGACACCAAAATGGCTCAATTTTTAAAAACTACTAAAAGCACCTTTTTTAAGCATGAAATTTATCCCTGAATCCCATTCTGACATCCGTTTATACATTTGGGTCAAAAAAAAATTTTTACCTCTGGAGCACAAAAATCTTTGACCCCGGCATCAGGAATTTCCTTCCCCGGACACCAAAACGGCTCAATTTTTAAAAAATACAAAAAGCACCTTTTTTAAGCGTGAAATTTATCTCTGAATCCCATTCTGACATCCGTTTATACATTTGGGTCAAAAAAAATTTTTCACCTCTGGAGCACAAAAATCCCTGACCCCGGCATCAGGAATTTCCTTCCCAGGACACCAAAACGGCTCAATTTTTTAAAAAAACTACAAAAAGCACCATTTTTAAGCATGAAATTTAACCGAATCCCATTCTGACATCTGTTTTACATTTGGCCGTGAAAAAAAATTTCACCTCCGGAGCACAAAATACCTGACACCCGGCATCAGGAAATTATCCTTCCTGGAATCAAAAGTCTCACTTTTTTAAAAATACAAAAAGAACCTACATTTTTTAATGGATGAAATTTTACCCGAATCTCATTCTGACATCAGTTATACATTGGGTTGCCCCAAAAATTTTCACCTCCGGCTCCCCCCCCCCCCCAAAAAAATTTTCCCTGACCCCGGCATCAGAAATTTCCTTCCCCGGAGACCAAAAACGGCTCATTTAAAAACTACAAAAAGCACCTTTTTAAGCATGAAATTTAACCCCAAATCCCATTCTGATGTCCGTTTTTACATTTGGGTGAAACAAAAATTTTCACGTCCGGAGCACAAAAATACCTGACTCCGGCATCAGGAATTTCCTTCCCCGGACACCAAAATGGCTCCATTTTTAAAAACTACTAAAAGCACCTTTTTTAAGCCTGAAATTTATCCCTGAATCCCATTCTGATATCCGTTTATACATTTGGGTCAAAAAAAAATTTTCACCTCTGGAGCACAAAAATCTTTGACCCCGGCATCAGGAATTTCCTTCCCCGGACACCAAAACGGCTCAATTTTTAAAAAATACAAAAAGCACCTATTTTAAGCATGAAATTTATCTCTGAATCCCATTCTGACATCCGTTTATACATTTGGGTCAAAAAAAATTTTTCACCTCTGAAGCACAAAAATCCCTGACCCCGGCATCAGGAATTTCCTTCCCCGAACACCAAAACGGCTCAATTTTTAACAACTACAAAAAGCACCATTTTTAAGCATGAAATTTAACCCCGAATCCCATTCTGACATCTGTTTTTACATTTGGGTGAAAAAAAAAATTTTCACCTCCGGAGCACAAAAATACCTGACCCCGGCATCAGGAATTTCCTTCCCTGGACATCAAACGTCTCAATTTTTAAAAATTACAAAAAGAACCTTTTTTAAGGATGAAATTTTACCCCGAAAACCATTCTGACATCCGTTTATACATTTGGGTCCTAAAATTTTTTTCACCTCTGGAGCACAAAAATCCCTGACCCCGGCATCAGGAATTTCCTTCCCCGGACACCAAAACGGCTCAATTTTTAAAAACTACAAAAAGCACCATTTTTAAGCATGAAATTTAACCCCGAATCCCATTCTGACATCTGTTGTTATATTTGGGTGAAAAAAAAATTTTCACCTCCGGAGCACAAAAATACCTGACCCCGGCATCAGGAATTTCCTTCCCTGGACATCAAACGTCTCAATTTTTAAAAACTACAAAAAGAACCTTTTTTAAGGATGAAATTTAACCCCGAATCTCATTCTGACATCCATTTATACATTGGGTTGAAAAAAAAATTTTCACCTCCGGAGCAAAAAAATCCCTGACCCCGGCATCAGAAATTTCCTTCCCCGGACACCAAAACGGCTCAATTTTTAAAAACTACAAAAAGCACCTTTTTTAAGCATGAAATTTAACCCGAAATCCCATTCTGACGTCCGTTTTTACATTTTGGTGAAACAAAAATTTTCACATCCGGAGCACAAAAATACCTGACTCCGGCATCAGGAATTTCCTTCCCCGGACACCAAAATGGCTCAATTTTTAAAAACTACTAAAAGCACCTTTTTTAAGCATGAAATTTATCCCTGAATCCCATTCTGACATCCGTTTATACATTTGGGTCAAAAAAAAATTTTCACTTCTGGAGCACAAAAATCTTTGACCCCGGCATCAGGAATTTCCTTCCCCAGACACCAAAACGGCTCAATTTTTAAAAAATACAAAATCACCTTTTTTAAGCATGAAATTTATCTCTGAATCCCATTCTGACATCCGTTTATACATTTGGGTCAAAAAAAATTTTTCACCTCTGAAGCACAAAAATCCCTGACCCCGGCATCAGGAATTTCCTTCCCCGGACACCAAAACGGCTCAATTTTTAACAACTACAAAAAGCACCATTTTTAAGCATGAAATTTAACCCCGAATCCCATTCTGACATCTGTTTTTATATTTGGGTGAAAAAAAAATTTTCACCTCCGGAGCACAAAAATACCTGACCCCTGCATCAGGAATTTCCTTCGCTGGACATCAAATGTCTCAATTTTTAAAAACTACAAAAAGAACCTTTTTTAACCATGAAATTTAACCCCGAATCCCATTCTGACATCCGTTTATACATTTGGGTCCTAAAATATTTTTCACCTATGGAGCACAACAATCCCTGACCCCGGCATCAGGAATTTACTTCCACGGATACCAAAATGGCTCAATTTTTAAAAACTAAAAAAAGCACCTTTTTAAGCATGAAATTTAACCCAAAATCCCATTCTGACGTCCGTTTTCACATTTGGGTGAAACAAAAATTTTCACCTCCGGAGCACAAAAATCCCTGACCCCGGCATCAGGAATTTCCTTCCCTGGACACCAAAATGGCTCAATTTTTGAAAACTACAGAAAGCACCATTTCTAAGGATGAAATTTAACCCCAAATCCCATTCTGACATCCGTTTATACATTTGGGTCCTAAAAATTTTTTCACCAACGGAGCACAAAAATCCCTGACCCCGGTATCAGGAATTTACTTCCACGGACACCAAAACGGCTCAATTTTTAAAAACTACAAAAAGCACCTTTTTTAAGCATTAAATTTAACCCCGAATCCTATTCTGACGTCTGTTTATACATTTGGGTCAAAAAAAAATTTCCTCCTCTGGTGCACAAAAATCCCTAACCCCGGCTGGCATCAGAAATTTCCTTCCCCGGACACAAAAACGGCTCAATTTTTAAAAACTACAAAAAGCACCTTTTTTAAGCATGAAATTTAACCTCGAAGCGCATTCTGACGTCCGTTTATACATTTGGGTCAAAAAAAAATTTTCACCTCTGGAGCACAAAAATCTTTGACCCCGGCATCAGGAATTTCTTTCCCCGGAAACCAAAACGGCTCAATTTTTAAAAACTACAAAAAGCACCATTTTTAAGCATGAAATTTAACCCCGAATCCCATTCTGACATCTATTTTTACATTTGGGTGAAAAAAAAATTTTCACCTCCGGAGCACAAAAATACCTGACCCCGTCATCAGGAATTTCCTTCCCTGTACATCAAACGTCTCAATTTTTAAAACTACAAAAAGAACTTTTTAAGGATGCAATTTTAAAACCCCGAATCCCATTCTGACTCCGTTATACATTTTGGGTCAAAAAAAAAATTTCACGCTCTGGAGCACAAAAATCCCCTGAACCCGCATCAAGGAATTTCCTTCCCCGGAATCACCAAAACGCTTCAATTTTTAAAAACTCAAACAGCATCTTTTTTAAAGGATTAAATTTAACCCCATACCCATTCTGACATCTGTTTATACATTTGGGTCACAAAAAAATTTTCACCTCCGGAGCAAAAAAATCCCTGACCCCGGCATCAGGAATTTACTTCCACGGACACAAAAATGGCTCAATTTTTGAAAACTACAAAAAGCACCATTTCTAAGGATGAAATTTAACCCCGAATCTCATTCTGACATCCGTTTATACATTGAGTTGAAAAAAAAATTTTCACCTCCGGAGCAAAAAAATCCCTGAACCCCGGCATCAGGCATTTCCTTCCCCGGACACCAAAACGGCTCAATTTTTAAAAACTACAAAAAGCACCTTTTTAAAGCATGAAAATTAACCCCAAATCCCATTCTGATGTCCGTTTTTACATTTGGGTGAAACAAAAATTTTCACATCCGGAGCACAAAAATACCTGACTCCGGCATCAGGAATTTCCTTCCCCGGACACCAAAATGGCTCAATTTTTAAAAACTACTAAAAGCACTTTTTTTAAGCATGAAATTTATCCCTTAATCCCATTCTGACATCCGTTTATACATTTGGGTCAAAAAAAAATTTTCACCTCTGGAGCACAAAAATCTTTGACCCCGGCATCAGGAATTTCCTTCCCCGGACACCAAAACGGCTCAATTTTTAAAAAATACAAAAAGCACCTTTTTTAAGCGTGAAATTTATCTCTGATCCCATTCTGACGATCCGTTTATACATTTGGGTCAAAAAAAAATTTTCACCTCTGAGCACAAAAATCCCTGACCCCGGCATCAGGAATTTCCTTCCCTCGACACCAAAATGGGTCATTTTTTTAAAACTACAAAAAGCACCATTTTTATGCACGAAATTTAACCCCGAATCCCAATCTGACGTCCGTTTATACATTTGGTTGAAAAAAAAAATTTCACCTCCGGAGCACAAAATACCTGACCCCGGCATCAGGAATTTCCTTCCCTGGACATCAAACGTCTCAATTTTTAAAAATTACAAAAAGAACCTTTTTTAAGGATGAAATTTTACCCCGAAAACCATTCTGACATCCGTTTATACATTTGGGTCCTAAAAATTTTTTCACCTCTGGAGCACAAAAATCCCTGACCCCGGCATCAGGAATTTCCTTCCCCGGACACCAAAACGGCTCAATTTTTAAAAACTACAAAAAGCACCTTTTTTAAGCATTAAATTTAACCCCGAATCCCATTCTGACATCCGTTTATACATTTGGGTCCTAAAATTTTTTTCACCTACGGAGCACAAAAATCCCTGACCCCGGCATCAGGAATTTCCTTCCACGGACACCAAAATGGCTCAATTTTTAAAAACT
Source organism: Crotalus tigris (assembly GCF_016545835.1). Lineage (NCBI taxonomy): Eukaryota > Metazoa > Chordata > Lepidosauria > Squamata > Viperidae > Crotalus > Crotalus tigris. Next base: position 6,260 of record NW_024099251.1, read on the forward strand.
ACAAAAAGCACCTTTTTAAGCATTAAATTTAACCCGAAATCCCATTCTGACATCCGTTTTCACATTTGGGTGAAACAAAAATTTTCACCTCCGGAGCACAAAAATCCCTGACACCGGCATCAGGAATTTCCTTCCCCGGACACAAAAACGGCTCAATTTTTAAAAACTACAAAAAGCACCTTTTTAAAGCTTGAAATTTAACCCGAAATCCCATTCTGACGTCCGTTTATAAATTTGGGTCCTAAAAAAATTTTCACCTCCGGAGCAAAAAAATCCCTGACCCCGGCATCAGGAATTTCCTTCCCCGGACAACAAAACGGCTCAATTTATAAAACTACAAAAAGCACCTTTTTAAGCATTAAATTTAGCCCCGAATCCCATTCTGATGTCCGTTTATACATTTGGGTGAAAACAAAATTTTCACCTCCGGAGCACAAAAATCCCTGACCCCGGCATCAGGAATTTCCTTCCACGGACACCAAAACGGCTCAATTTATGAAAACTACAAAAAGCACCATTTCTAAGGATGAAATTTAACCCCGAATCCCATTCTGACATCCGTTTATACATTTGGGTCCTAAAAATTTTTTCACCTACGGAGCACAAAAATCATTGAACCCGGCATCAGGAATTTCCTTCCACAGACACAAAAACGGCTCAATTTTTGAAAACTACAAAAAGCAGCATTTCTAAGGATGAAATTTAACCCCGAATCCCATTCTGAAATCCGTTTATACATTTGGGTCCTAAAATTTTTTTCACCTCCGGAGCACAAAAATCCCTGACCCCGGCATCAGGAATTTCCTTCCACGGACACCATAATGGCTCAATTTTTAAAAACTACAAAAAGCACCTTTTTAAGCATTAAATTTAAACTGAAATCCCATTCTGATGTCTGTTTTTACATTTGGGTGAAAAAAAATGTTCACCTCCGGAGGACAAAAATCCCTGACCCCGGCATCAGGAATTTCCTTCCCTGGACATCAAACGTTTCAATTTTTAAAAACTACGAAAAGAACCTTTTTTAAGGATGAAATTTAAGCCCGAATCCCATTCTGACATCCGTTTATACATTTGGGTCCTAAAAATTTTTTCACCTACGGAGCACAAAAATCATTGAACCCGGCATCAGGAATTTCCTTCCACAGACACAAAAACGGCTCAATTTTTGAAAACTACAAAAAGCAGCAGTTCTAAGGATGAAATTTAACCCCGAATCCATTCTGACATCCGTTTTATACATTTGTGGTCCTAAAATTTTTTTCACACTCCGGAGCACAAAATCCTGACCCCTGGCATCAGTCGAATTGTTCCTTCCACGGACACCATAATGGCTCAACTTTTAAAACTACAAAAAGCACCTTTTTAGCATTAATTTACTCCTGAAATCCCATTCTGCGTCCGCCGTTTTCACATTTGGGTGAAACAAAAATTTTCACCTCAGGAGCACAAAAATCCCTGACCCCGGCATCAGGAATTTCCTTCCACGGACACCATAATGGCTCAATTTTTAAAAACTACAAAAAGCACCTTTTTAAGCATTAAATTTAACCCCGAATCCCATTCTGATGTCCGTTTATACATTTGGGTGAAAACAAAATTTTCACCTCCGGAGCACAAAAATCCCTGACCCCGGCATCAGGAATTTCCTTCCACGGACACCAAAACGGCTCAATTTATGAAAACTACAAAAAGCACCATTTCTAAGCATTAAATTTAACCCCGAATCCCATTCTGACATCCTTTATACATTTGGGTCCTAAAAATTTTTTCACCTCCGGAGCAAAAA
>NW_024099252.1:0-8427 GCF_016545835.1 Crotalus tigris
CATTGACTATGCAAAAGCCTTTGATTGTGTGGATCACAACAAATTGTGGCAAGTTCTTAAAGAAATGGGAGTACCAGACCATCTCATTTGTCTCTTGAGAAACCTATATGCGGGTCAAGAAGCAACAGTGAGACTGGACACGGAACCACTGATTGGTTCAAAATTGGAAAAGGAGTCCGGCAAGGCTGTATACTGTCGCCCTGCCTATTTAACTTATATGCAGAGCACATCATGAGAAAGGCAGGGCTAGATGAAACCAAAGTTGGAATTAAGATTGCCGGGAGAAATATCAACAACCTAAGATATGCAGATGATACCACTCTAATGGCAGAAAGTGAAGAGGAACTAAGAGCCTCTTGATGCGGGTGAAGAAGGAGAGTGCAAAAGTTGGCTTGAAACTCAACATTAAGAAAACCAAAATCATGGCATCCGGCCCTCTCAATTCCTGGCAATAGATGGGGAAGAAATGGAGGTAGTGACAGATTTTATTTTTCTGGGCTCAAAGATCACCTCAGATGGGGACTGCAGCCAAGAAATTAAAAGACGCTTGCTCCTGGGGAGGAAAGCTATAGCAAATCTAGACAGCATACTAAAAAGCAGAGACTACCCTGCCAAGACAGTGGGGCGTATAGTTCCGAGGCCATGGTACTGACCCAGATTTGCATGATGGCCGTGAAGTTGGACCGTAAAAGGCTGAGCGCCAAAGAATTAGGCCTTCGACTATGGTGTTTGGAGAAGACTCTTCTGCTAGTACCTTGTATTGCAGGCGTTCAATACCGGTCAGTCACTAGAAGAGATCAACCCCGACTATGCTCTTTAGTGAAGGCCAAGATCCTGAAGTTAAACTCAAATACTTTGGCCACCTAATGAGAAGGCCGGACTCACTGGAGAAGCGCTAATGCTGGAAAGAATTGGAGGGCAATAGAAGAAGGGGAACGCCGAGATGAGGTGGTTGGATGGAGTCACTGAAGCAGTAGGTGTGAACTTAAATGGACTCCAGAAGATGGTATAGGACAGGAAGACCTGGAGGAACATGGTCCACGCGGTCGCGATGGGTCAGACACGACTTCGCAATTAACAACAACAACAAAAGAAATAAACCTTTTTAATGGCATTTTAAAATGACGGTACTCTCTATCTTTATTAACGGTATTAACACCTTATTAATAGGGCCCATTGGAGGAAAATTCCACGTAGGGTCTCCTGCTTCAGCAGGCGGCTGGACTAGAAGACCTCCGAGGTCCCTTCCAGCTGTATTCTGACAGAATTTTCCTCCAATGGGATTTTCCCATGTATTTTACCAGGAAACATACATAGGGAAGCCTAGAAAAGTCAGTGCACTCCTAACCATACCCAAGCACTCCGAATTTGTTGGTGATGTCCATTTTTGCTCTAGGAGTTCATGGTGACCTAACCCTAACCCTAAGTGGAATTTTCCTCCAATGGAATTTTCCCATGTATTTTACCAGGAAACATAGATAGGGCAGGCTAGAAAAGTCAGTGCCCTCCTAACCATACCCGAGCACTCCAAATTTGTTGGCGATGTCCATTTTGCTGTATGAGTTCATGGTGACCTAACCCTAACCCTAAGTGGAATTTTCCTCCAATGGGATTTTCCCATGTTTTTTACCAGGAAACATAGATAGGGCAGGCTAGAAACGTCAGTGCCCTCCTAACCATACCCAAGCACTCCGAATTTGTTGGTGATGTCCATTTTTGCTCTAGGAGTTCATGGTGACCTAACCCTAACCCTAAGTGGAATTTTCCTCCAATGGAATTTTCCCATGTATTTTACCAGGAAACATAGATAGGGCAGGCTAGAAAAGTCAGTGCCCTCCTAACCATACCCGAGCACTCCAAATTTGTTGGCGATGTCCATTTTTTTCCTCTAGGAGTTCACGGTTGACGTAACCCTAACCCTAGTGGAATTTTCCTCCAATGGGATTTTTCCCCATTGTATTTTACCAAAAAAGCATAGAAAGGGCAGCCTAGAAAAGTCAGTGCCCTCTCTAGCCATACCCAAGCACTCCGAGTTTTTTGGCGATGTCCAATTTTGCTCTAGGTAGGTTTTTCACGGTGACGTACCCTAACCCTAAGTGGAATTTTCCTCCAATGGGATTTTCACCTGTATTTTTTACCAGGAACATAGAAAGGGCACCTAGAAAAGTACGTGCCCTCCTAACCATCCCCAACACTCCGAGTTTGTTGGTGATGTCCATTTTGCTCTATGAGTTCATGGTAACCTAACCCTAACCCTAAGTGGAATTTTCCTCCAATGGGATTTTCCCATGTATTTTACCAGGAAACATAGAAAGGGCAGCCTAGAAAAGTCAGTGCCCTCCTAACCATACCCAAGCACTCCGAGTTGTTGGCGATGTCCATTTTGCTCTAGGAGTTCACGGTGACGTAACCCTAACCCTAACTGGAATTTTCCTGCAATGGGATTTTCCCATGTATTTTTACCAGGAGAACATATTAGGGCAGCCTAGAAAAATAAGTGCCCTCCGAACCATACCAAGCACTCCGAGTTTATAGGCTCTGTCCATTTTGCTCTATGAGTTCACGCGGACCTAACCCTAACCCTAAGTGGAATTTTCCTCCTATGGGATTTTCCCATGTATTTTACCAGGAAACATAGATAGGCAGCCTAGAAAAGTAAGTGCCCTCCGAACCATACCCAAGCACTCCTCATTTGTTGGCGCTGTCCATTTTGCTCTATGAATTCATGGGAAACTAACCCTAACCCTAAGTGGAATTTTCCTCCTATGGGATTTTCCCATGTAGTTTACCAGGAAACATAGATATTGCAGCCTAGAAAAGTAAGTGCCCTCTGAACCATACCCAAGCACTCCGAGTTTGTTGGCGCTGTCCATTTTGCTCTCTGAGTTCATGGTGACCTAACCCTAACCCTAAGTGTAATTTTCCCATGTATTTGACCAGGAAACATATATAGAGCAGCCTAGAAAAGTAACTGCCCTCCGAACCATACCCAAGCACTCCGAGTTTGTTGGCGCTGCCCATTTTGCTCTATGAGTTCATGGGGACCTAACCCTAACCCTAACTGTAATTTTCCTCCTATGGGATTTTCCCATGTAGTTTACCAGGAAACATAGATATCGTAGCCTAGAAAATTAAGTGCCCTCTGAACCATACACAAGCACTCCGAGTTTGTTGGCGCTGTCCATTTTGCTCTATGAATTCATGGGGACCTAACCCTAACCCTAAGTGGAATTTTCCTCCTAAGGGATTTTCCTATGTATTTTACCAGGAAATATAGATAGCGCAGCCTAGAAAAATTAGTCCTCTCCGAACCATACCCAAACACTCCGAGTTTGTTGGCGCTGTCCATTTTGCTCTATGAATTCATGGAGACCTAACCCTAACCCTAAGTGGAATTTTCCTCCTATGGGATTTTCCCATGTGTTTTACGAGGAAACATAAATAGCTTAGCCTAGAAAAGTAAGTGCCCTCCTATCCATACCCAAGCCCTCCGAGTTTGTTGGCGCTGCCCATTTTGCTCTCTGAGTTCATGGTGACCTAACCCTAACCCTAAGTGTAATTTTCCTCCTATGGGATTTTCCCATGTATTTTACCAGGAAACATATATAGAGCAGCCTAGAAAAGTAACTGCCCTCCGAACCATACCCAAGCACTCCGAGTTTGTTGGCGCTGCCCATTTTGCTCTATGAGTTCATGGGGACCTAACCCTAACCCTAACTGTAATTTTCCTCCTATGGGATTTTCCCATGTAGTTTACCAGGAAACATAGATATCGCAGCCTATAAAATAAAGTGCCCTCTGAACCATACACAAGCACTCCGAGTTTGTTGGCGCTGTCCATTTTGCTCTATGAGTTCATGGGGACCTAACCCTAACCCTAAGTGGAATTTTCCTCCTATGGGATTTTCCCATGTATTTTACCAGGAAACATAGATAGCGCAGCCTAGAAAAATTAGTCCTCTCCGAACCATACCCAAGCACTCCGAGTTTGTTGGCGCTGTCCATTTTGCTCTATGAGTTCATGGAGACCTAACCCTAACCCTAAGTGGAATTTTCATCCTGTGGCATTTTCCCATGTGTTTTACGAGGAAACATAAATAGCGTAGCCTAGACAAGTAAGTGCCCTCCTAACCATACCCAAGCACTCCGAGTTTGTTGGCGGTGTCCATTTTGCTCTGTGAGTTCATGGGGACCTAACCCTAACCCTAAGTGGAATTTTCCTCCTATGGGATTTTCCCATGTAGTTTAACAGGAAACATAGATATTGCAGCCTAGAAAACTAAGTGCCCTCTGAACCATACACAAGCACTCCGAGTTTGTTGGCGCTGTCCATTTTGCTCTCTGAGTTCATGGTGACCTAACCCTAACCCTAAGTGTAATTTTCCCATGTATTTTACCAGGAAACATATATAGAGCAGCCTAGAAAAGTAACTGTCCTCCGAACCATACCCAAGCACTCCGAGTTTGTTGGCGCTGCCCATTTTGCTCTATGAGTTCATGGGGACCTAACCCTAACCCTAACTGTAATTTTCCTCCTATGGGATTTTCCCATGTAGTTTACCAGGAAACATTGATATCGCAGCCTAGAAAATTAAGTGCCCTCTGAACCATACACAAGCACTCCGAGTTTGTTGGCGCTGTCCATTTTGCTCTATGAGTTCATGGGGACCTAACCTAACCCTAAGTGAATTTTCTCCTAAATGGATTTTCCCATGTAGTTTACCAGGAAACAATAGATATTGCAGCCTAGAAAAGTAAGTGGCCTCTGAACCATACACAAGCACCTCCGCGTTGTCGGCGCTGTTCCATTTTGCTCTCTGAGGTTCATGGTGACCTAACCCTAACCCTAAGTGTAATTTTCCATGTATTTACCAGGAAACATAATAGAGCAGCCAAGAAAAGTAACTGCCCTCCGAACCATACCCAAGCACTCCGAGTTTGTTGGCGCTGCCCATTTTGCTCTATGAGTTCATGGGGACCTAACCCTAACCCTAACTGTAATTTTCCTCCTATGGGATTTTCCCATGTAGTTTACCAGGAAACATTGATATCGCAGCCTAGAAAATTAAGTGCCCTCTGAACCATACACAAGCACTCCGAGTTTGTTGGCGCTGTCCATTTTGCTCTATGAGTTCATGGGTACCTAACCCTAACCCTAAGTGGAATTTTCCTCCTATGGGATTTTCCCATGTATTTTACCAGGAAACATAGATAGGCAGCCTAGAAAAGTAAGTGCCCTCCTCTCCATAACCAAGCACTTCGAAATTTTTGATGCTGTCCATTTTGCTCTATGAGTTCATGGTGACCGAACCCAAATCGTAAGTGCAATTTTCCTCCTATGGGATTTTACCATGTATTTTACCAGGAAACATAGACAGAGCAGCCTAGAAAAGTAAGTGCCCTCGGAACCATACCCAAGCACTCCGAGTTTGTTGGCGCTGCCCATTTTGCTCTATGAGTTCATGGGGACCTAACCCTAAGTGTAATTTTCCTCCTATGGGATTTTCCCATGTATTTTACCAGGAAACCTAGATAGCGCAGCGTAGAAAAATAAGTGCCCTCCGAACCATACCCAAGCACTCCGAGGTTATTGGCGCTATCCATTTTGCTCTATGAGTTCATGGGGACCTAACCCTAACCCTAAGTGGAATTTTCCTCCTATGGGATTTTCACATGTAGTTTACCAGGAAACATACATAGCGCAGCCTAGAAAAGTAACAGTCCTACTAACCATACATTAGAACAACGAGTTTGTTGGCGATGTCCATTTTGCTCTATGAGTTCATGGTGACATAACCCTAACCCTAAGTGAAATTTTCCTCCTGTGGCATTTTCCCATGTGTTTTACGAGGAAACATAAATAGCGTAGCCTAGAAAAATAAGTGCCCTCCTAACCATACCCAAGCACTCCGAGTTTGTTGGCGCTGTCCATTTTGCTCAGTGAGTTCATGGGGACCTAACCCTAACCCTCAATGGAATTTTCCTCCTATGGGATTTTCCCATGTAGTTTACCAGGAAACATAGATATCGCAGCCTATAAAATTAAGTGCCCTCTGAACCATACACAAGCACTCCGAGTTTGTTGGCGCTGTCCATTTTGCTCTATGAGTTCATGGGGACCTAACCCTAACCCTAAGTGGAATTTTCCTCCTATGGGATTTTCCCATGTATTTTACCAGGAAACATAGCGCAGCCTAGAAAAATTAGTCCTCTCCGAACCATACCCAAGCACTCCGAGTTTGTTGGCGCTGTCCATTTTGCTCTATGAGTTCATAGGGACCTAACCCTAACCCTAAGTGGAATTTTCCTCCTATGGGATTTTCCCATGTATTTTACCAGGAAACATAAATAGCTTAGCCTAGAAAAGTAAGTGCCCTCCTATCCATACCCAAGCCCTCCGAGTTTGTTGGCGCTGTCCATTTTGCTCTCTGAGTTCATGGTGACCTAACCCTAACCCTAAGTGTAATTTTCCTCCTATGGGATTTTCCCATGTATTTTACCAGGAAACATATATAGAGCAGCCTAGAAAAGTAACTGCCATCCGAACCATACCCAAGCACTCCGAGTTTGTTGGCGCTGCCCATTTTGCTCTATGAGTTCATGGGGACCTAACCCTAATCCTAAGTGGAATTTTCCCCCTATGGGATTTTCCCATGTACTTTACCAGGAAACATAGATAGCGCAGCCTAGAAAAGTAACTGTCCTACTAACCATACATAAGAACACCGAGTTTGTTGGCGCTGTCCATTTTGCTCTATGAGTTCATGGGGACCTAACCCTAACCCTAAGTGGAATTTTCCTCCTATGGGATTTTCCCCTGTAGTTTACGAGGAAACATAGATATCGCAGCCTAGAAAAGTAAGTGCCCTCTGAACCATACACAAGCACTCCAAGTTTGTTGGCGCTGTCCATTTTGCTCTATGAGTTCATGGGGACCTAACCCTAACCCTAAGTGGAATTTTCCTCCTATGGGATTTTCCCATGTATTTTACCAGGAAACATAGATAGCGCAGTCTAGAAAAATAAGTGCCCTCCGAACCATACCCAAGCACTCCGAGTTTATTGGCGCTGTCCATTTTGCTCTATGAGTTCATGGGGACCTAACCCTAACCCTAAGTGGAATTTTCCTCCTGTAGCATTTTCCCATGTGTTTTACGAGGAAACATAAATAGCTTAGCGTAGAAAAGTAAGTGCCCTCTGAACCATACACAAGCACTCCAAGTTTGTTGGCGCTGTCCATTTTGCTCTATGAGTTCATAGGGACCTAACCCTAACCCTAAGTGGAATTTTCCTCCTATGGGATTTTCCCATGTAGTTTACTAGGAAACATAGATAGCGCAGCCTAGAAAAGTAACTGTCCTACTACCATACATAAGAACACCGAGTTTGTTGGCGCTGTCCATTTCGCTCTATCAGTTCATGGTGACCTAACCCTAACCCTAAGTGGAATTTTCCTCCTTTGGGATTTTCCTATGTATTTTACCAGGAAAAATAGATAGCGCAGGCTAGAAAAATAAGTGCCCTCCAAACAACACCCAAGCACTCCGAGTTTGTTGGCGCTGTCCATTTTGCTCTATGAATTCATGGGGACCTAACCCTAACCCTAAGTGGAATTTTCCTCCTATGGGATTTTCCCATGTAGTTTACCAGGAAACATAGATATTGCAGCCTAGAAAAATAAGTGCCCTCTAACCATACCCAAGCACTCCGAGTTGTGGCGCTGGTCCATTGAGCCTCTATGAGTTCATGGTGACCCTACCCTTAACCCTTTCTGTCCTAGTGGAATTTTCCTCTATGGGATTTTTACCACATGTAGTTTACAGGAAACATAGATAGCGCACGCCTAGAAAGTAACTGTCCTACTAACCATACCTAGAACACCGATTTGTTGCACTGTCCATGTCGCTATATCAGTTATGGTTGACCTAACCTAACCCTAAGTGGAAATTTTCCTCCTTTGGGATTTTCCCATGTATTTTACAGAAAATATCATAGCGAAGGCTAGAACAAATAAGTGCCTCCACAACCATACCCCAGCACTCCCGAGTTTGTGGCGCTGGACATTTTGCTCTATGAATTAAGGGGACCTACCATAACCCTAAGTGGAATTTTCCTTCCTAGGAGGATTTTCCCATGTAGTTTACCAGGAAATATAGATAGCGCAGCCTAGAAATGTAAATGCCCTCCAAACCATACCCAAGCACTCCGAGTTTTTTGGCAATGTCCATTTTGCTCTACAAGTTCATGTTGACCTAACCCTAACCCTAAGTGGAATTTTCCTCCAATGGGATTGTCCCTGTACTTCACCAGGAAAAATAGATAGTAGAGAGTAGAAAAGGCAGTGCCCTCGTAAGCATACCCAAGCCCTCTGAGTTTGTTGGCAGTGTCCATTTTGCTCTAGGACCTCTGGGTGACCTAACCCTAACC
>NW_024099253.1:0-3283 GCF_016545835.1 Crotalus tigris
AAAAAACATGTGTTTTCCATATCTGACCTTTCCTTCAAAAGGTAGGCCTGGGCCAATATCACAATTGTTGGCAAATAAGCCAATTAAGCATGAAAACTCAAAATGTGAAACTGACCTCAAATTCCAAATGTATGCGTATACTCAGCTCCCCAAAGAATGGGGAACCCGAAAAAACATGTGTTTTCCGTATCCAACCTTTCCTTCAAAACGTAAGCCTGGGCCTATATCGCATTTGTTGGCAAATGGCCAATTAAGCATGAAAACTCAAAATGTGAAACTGACCTCAAATTCGAAATGTATGCATATACTCAGGTTCCCCACAGGCTGGGGAACCCGAAAAAAAATGTGTTTTCCGTATCTGACCTTTCCTTCAAAAGGTAGGCCTGTGACTATATCGCATTAGTCAGCAAATGGCCAATTAAGCATTAAAACTCAAAATGTGAAACTGACCTCAAATTCGAAAGGTATGCATATACTCAGGTTCCCCAAAGAATGGGGAACCCTAAAAAACATTTGTTTTCCGCATCCAATCTTTCCTTCAAAAGGTAAGCCTGGGCCATTCTCACAATTGTTGGCACATGGCCAATTAAGCATGAAAACTCAACATGTGAAACTGACCTCAAATTCGAAATGTATGCATATACTCAGGTTCCCCACAGGTTGGGGAATCCGAAAAAACATGTGTTTCCCATATCTGACCTTTCCTTCAAAAGGTAGGCCTGGGCCAATATCACAATTGTTGGCAAATAAGCCAATTAAGCAGGAAAACTCAAAATGTGAAACTGACCTCAAATTCGAAAAGTATGCATATACTCAGGTACCCCACAGGTTGGGGAACCCGAAAAAACATGTGTTTTGCATATAGAACCTTTCCTTCAAAAGGTAGGCCTGGGCCAATATCACAAATGTTGGCAAATGGCCAATTAAGTATGAAAACTCAAAATGTGAAACTGACCTCAAATTCGAAATGTATGCATATGCTCAGGTTCCCCACAGGTTGGGCAACCCGAAAAAACATGTGTTTTCCGTATTGGACCTTTCGTTCAAAAGGTAGGCCTGGGCCAATATCACAATGTGGCAAATAGAATTTAAGGCATGAAAACTCAAAATGTGAAAGTGACCTAAAATTCGCAATGTATGCATATACTAGGTTGCCCACAGGTTGGGGAACCCGAAAAAAACATGTGTTTTCCGTATCCAACCTTCCTTCAAAGGTAGGTCTGGGCCAATATCACATTTGTTTGCAAATAACCCAAATAAGGACGAAAACTCAAAATGTGAAACTGACCTCAAATTCGAAATGCATACATATACTCAGTTTGCCCACAGGTTGAGGAACCCGAAAAAACATGTGTTTTCCGTATCTGACCTTTCCTTCAAAAGGTAGGCCTGCGCTAATATCACAATTGTTGGCAAATGTCCAATTTAGCATGAAAACTCAAAATGTGAAACTGACCTCAAATTCGCAATCTATGCATATACTCAGGTGGCCCACAGGTTGGGGAACCCGAAAAAACATGTGTTTTCCGTATCTGACCTTTCCATCAAAAGGTAGGCTTGGGCCAGTATCACAATTGTTGGCAAATGGCCAATTTAGCATGAAAACTCAAAATGTGAAACTGACCTCAAATTCGAAATGTATGCATATACTCAGGTTCCCCACAGGTTGGGGAACCTGAAAAAACATGTGTTTTCCATATCCAACCTTTCCTTCAAAAGGTAGGCCTGGGCCAATATCACAATTGTTGGCAAATAAGCCAATTTAGCATGAAAACTCAAAATGTGAAACTGACCTCAAATTAGCAATGTATGCATATACTCAGGTTGCCCACAGGTTGCGGAACCCGAAAAAACATGTGTTTTCCGTATCTGACCTTTCCATCAAAAGGTAGGCCTGGGCCAATATCACAATTGTTGGCAAATGGCCAATTAAGGATGAAAACTCGAAATGTGAAACTGACCTCAAATTCGAAATGTATGCATATACTCAGGTTGCCCACAGGTTGGGGAACCCGAAAAAACATAGGTTTTCCGTATCTGACCTTTCCATCAAAAGGTAGGCCTGGGCCAATATCACAATTGTTGGCAAATAAGCATGAAAACTCAAAATGTGAAACTGACCTCAAATTCGCAATGTATGCATATACTCAGGTTGCCCACCTTGTTGGGGAACCCGAAAAAACATGTGTTTTCCGTATCTGATCTTTCCATCAAAAGGTAGCCCTGGGCCAATATCACAATTGTTGGCAAATAAGCCAATTAAGCATGAAAACTCAAAATGTGAAACTGACCTCAAATTAGCAATGTATGCATATACTCAGGTTGCCCACAGGTTGCGGAACCCGAAAAAACATGTGTTTTCCATATCCAACCTTTCCTTCAAAAGGTAGGCCTGGGCCAGTATCACAATTGTTGGCAAATAAGCATTTAAGCATGAAAACTCAAAATGTGAAAGTGACCTAAAATTCGCAATGTATGCATGTACTCAGGTTGCCCACAGGTTGGGGAACCCGAAAAAACATGTGTTTTCCGTATCCAACCTTTCCTTCAAAAGGTAGGCCTGGGCCAATATCACAATTGTTGGCAAATAAGCCATTAAGCATGAAAACTCAAAATGTGAAACTGACCTCAAATTCGCAATGTATGCATATACTCGGTTTGCCCACGAGGTTGCGTAACCCTAAAAAACATGTGTTTTCCGTATCTGACCTTTCTTCAAGGTAGGCCTCGCTAATACACAATTTTTGGCAAATTGTCCAATTTTAGCATGAAAACTCAAAATGTGAAACTGACCTCAAATTCGCATGTAATGCATATACTCAGGTTGCCCACTAGTTGTGCAACACCGAAAAAACATGTGTTTTCCGTATCTGACCTTTCCATCAAAAGGTAGGCTTGGGCCAGTATCACAATTGTTGGCAAATGGCCAATTTAGCATGAAAACTCAAAATGTGAAACTGACCTCAAATTCGAAATGTATGCATATACTCAGGTTCCCCACAGGTTGGGGAACCTGAAAAAACATGTGTTTTCCATATCCAACCTTTCCTTCAAAAGGTAGGCCTGGGCCAATATCACAATTGTTGGCAAATAAGCCAATTTAGCATGAAAACTCAAAATGTGAAACTGACCTCAAATTAGCAATGTATGCATATACTCAGGTTGCCCACAGGTTGCGGAACCCGAAAAAACATGTGTTTTCCGTATCTGACCTTTCCATCAAAAGGTAACCCTGGGCCAGTATCACAATTGTTGGCTAATAAGCATTTAAGCATGAAAACTC
>NW_024099254.1:0-3077 GCF_016545835.1 Crotalus tigris
CGATTCTGAGGTCCATTTTTACATTTCAGTCAAAAAAAATTTTCATCTTTGGATCAGAAAAATCTATGACCCCGGCATCAGTAATTTCCTTCCCTGTATACCAAAACGGCTCAATTTCTGAAAACTAGAAGAAGCACCATTTTTAAGCATGAAATTTAACCCCGAATCCCATTCTGAGGTCCGTTTTTACATTTGGGTCAAAAATTTTTTTTCATTTCTGGAGCACAAAAATACGTGACCGCGGCATCAGCAATTTCCTTCCCTGGATCCCAAAACGGCTCAATTTGTGAAAACTAGAAAAAGCACCATTTTAAGCATGAAATTTAACCCCGAATCCCATTCTGAGGTCCGTTTTTACATTTGAGTAAAAAAAAATTTTCATCTTTGGAGCAGAAAAATCTATGACCCCGGCATCAGGAATTTCCTTCCCTGGATACAAAAACAGCTCAATTTTTGATAACTAGAAAAAGCACCATTTTTAAGCATGAAATTTAACCCCGAATCCCATTCTGAGGTCCGTTGTTACATTAGGTTCAAAAAAATTTTCATTCTTTGGAGCAGCAAAAATCATTTCCCCGGCATCATGAATTTACTTCCCCTAGATACCAACACGGCTTTAATTTTTGAAAATTAGAAGACCACCATTTTTAAGCATAAATTTTACTCCTGAATCCCATTCTGATTCCGTTTTACATTTGAGTAAAAAAAAATTTTCATCTTGGACCAGAAAATCTATACCCGGGATCAGGAATTTCCTTCCTGGATACCAAAACAGCTCAATTTTTGATACTAAACAAGCACCATTTTTAAGATGACATTTAACCCGAATCCCATCTGAGTCCTGTTACCTTGGATCAAAAAAATTTTCATCTCGTGGAAACAAAAATCCTGACCCAGCCATCATGAATTTCCTTCCTGTATACCAAGAACGGCTCATTTTTGAAAACTAGAAGAAGCCCATTTTAAGCATGAATTAACCCCAATCCGATTCTGAGGTCCGTTTTTAACATTGGTCAAAAAAAAATTTTCATCTTTGGAGCAGAAAAATATATGACCCCGGCATCAGGAATTTCCTTCCCTGTATACCAAAACGGCTCAATTTCTGAAAACTAGAAGAAGCCCATTTTTAAGCATTAAATTTAACCCCGAATCCGATTCTGAGGTCCGTTTTTACATTTCAGTCAAAAAAAAATTTTCATCTTTGGAGCAGAAAAATCTATGACCCCGGCATCAGGAATTTCCTTCCCTGGATACCAAAACGGCTTAATTTTTGAAAATTAGAAAAAGCACCATTTTTAAGCATGAAATTTAACCCCGAATCCCATTCTGAGGTCCATTTTTACATTTCGGTCAAAAAGATTTTTCATCTTTGGAGCAGCAAAATCTATGACCCCGGCATCAGGAATTTCCTTTCCTGGATACCAAAACAGCTCAATTTTTGAAAACTAGAAAAAGCACCATTTTTAAGCATGAAATTTAACCCCGAATCCCATTCTGAGGTCCGTTTTTACATTTCGGTCAAAACAATTTTTTCATCTCTGGAGCACAAAAATCCGTGACCCCGGCATGAGGAATTTCCTTCCCTGGATACCAAAACGGCTCAATTTTTGAAAACTAGAAGAAGCACCATTTTTAAGCATGAAATTTAACCCCAAATCCCATTCTGAAGTCCGTTTTTACATTTGGGTCAAAAATAAAATTTCACCAATGGAGCACAAAAATCCGTGACCCCGGCATCAGAGATTTCCTTCCCCGGACAGTAAAATGGCTCAATTTTTGAAAACTAGAAAAAACACCATTTTTAAGCATGAAATTTAACCCCAAATCCTATTCTGAGGTCCATTTTTACATTTGGGTCAAAAAAAAATTTTTACCACTGGAGCACAAAAGTCCGTGACCCCGGCATCAGGGATTTCCTTCCCCAGAAACTAAAATGTCTCAATTTTTGAAAACTAGAAGAAGCACCATTTTAAAGCATGAAATTTAACCCCAAATCCCATTCTGAGGTCCGTTTTTACATTTCGGTCAAAACAATTTTTTCATCTCTGGAGCACAAAAATCCGTGACCCCGGCATGAGGAATTTCCTTCCCTGGATACCAAAATGGCTCAATTTTTGAAAACTAGAAAAAACACCATTTTTAAGCATGAAATTTAACCCCAAATCCTATTCTGAGGTCCATTTTTACATTTGGGTCAAAAAAAAATTTTTACCACTGGAGCACAAAAGTCCGTGACCCCGGCATCAGGGATTTCCTTCCCCAGACACTAAAATGTCTCAATTTTTGAAAACTAGAAAAAGCACCATTTTTAAGCATGAAATTTAACCCCGAATCCCATTCTGAGGTCCGTTTTTACATTTTGGTCAAAACAATTTTTTCATCTCTGGAGCACAAAAATCCGTGACCCCGGCATGAGGAATTTCCTTCCGTGGATACCAAAACGGCTCAATTTTTGAAAACTAGAAGAAGCACCATTTTTAAGCATGAAATTTAACCCCAAATCCCATTCTGAAGTCCGTTTTTACATTTGGGTCAAAAATAAAATTTCACCAATGGAGCACAAAAATCCGTGACCCCGGCATCAGAGATTTCCTTCCCCGGACAGTAAAATGGCTCAATTTTTGAAAACTAGAAAAAACACCATTTTTAAGCATGAAATTTAACCCCAAATCCTATTCTGAGGTCCATTTTTACATTTGGGTCAAAAAAATTTTTTTACCACTGGAGCACAAAAATCCGTGACCCCGGCATCAGGGATTTCCTTCCCCAGACACTAAAATGTCTCAATTTTTGAAAACTAGAAGAAGCACCATTTTAAAGCATGAAATTTAACCCCAAATCCCATTCTGAGGTCCGTTTTTACATTTGGGTCAAAAAAATTTTTTCATCTCCGGAGCAGCAAAATCTATGACCCCGGCATCAGGTCTTTCCTTCCCCTGACACTAAAATGTCTCAATTTTTGAAAACTAGAAGAAGCACCATTTTTAAGCATGAAATTTAACCCCAAATCCTATTCTGAGGTCCATTTTTACATTTGGGTCAAAAAATAAATTTCACCAACGGAGCACAAAAATCCG
>NW_024099255.1:0-5235 GCF_016545835.1 Crotalus tigris
GGGTCAAAAAAAAATTTTCACCTCCTGAGCACAAAAATCCCTGACCCCGGCATCAGGAATTTCCTTCCCCAGACACCAAAACGGCTCAATTTTTAACAAGTAGAAAAAGCACCTTTTTTAAGCATGAAATTTAACCGCGAATCCGAGTCCGAGGTCCATTTTCAAATTTGGCCAAATAAAAATTTTCACCTCCTGAGCACAAAAATCCCTGACCCCGGCATCAGGAATTTCCTTCCCCAGACACCAAAACGGCTCAATTTTTAAAAACTAGAAAAAGCACAATTTTTAAGCCTGAAATTTAACCCCGAATCCGATTCCGAGGTCCGTTTTTACATTTGGGTCAAAAAAATTCTTTCACCTCCTGAGCACAAAAATCCCATCAGTAATTTCCTTCCCTGGACACCAAAACTGCTCAATTTTTGAAAACTAGAAAAAGCCCCATTTTTAAGCATGAAATTTAACCCCGAATCCGATTCCGAGGTCCATTTTCACATTTGGGCCAAATAAAAATTTTCGCCTCCTGAGCACAAAAATCCCTGACCCCGGCATCAGGAATTTCCTTCCCTGGACACCAAAACGGCTCAATTTTTGAAAACTAGAAAAAGCCCCATTTTTAAGCATGAAATTTAACCCTGAATCCGATTCCGAGGTCCATTTTCACATTTGGACCAAATAAAAATTTTCACCTCCTGAGCACAAAAATCGCTGACCCCGGCATCAGGAATTTCCTTCCCCAGACACCAAAATGGCTCAATTTTTAAGAACTAGAAAAAGCACACTTTTTAAGCATGAAATTTAACCCCGAATCCCATTCCGAGGTCCGTTTTTTCATTTTGGTTCAAAAAAAAATTTTCACTCTGAGCAAAAAAATCCCTGCCACCGGCATCAGGCATTTCCTTCCCCAGACACCAAAATGGCTCAATTTTTAAGAACTAGAAAAACCCATTTTTAACATGAAATTTAACCCTGATCCGATTCCGAGGTCCGTTTTCACATTTGGGTCAAAACAGAATTTTCACCTCCTGATCAAAAATCCTGACCCCAGCAATCAGTAATTTCCTCCCCGCGGACCAAAACGCTCAATTTTTTAAAAATTAGAAAAGCACCATTTTTAAAAGCCTGAAATTTAACCCCGAATCCCTTCCGAGGTCCGTTTTTCATGTGGGTCAAAAAAAAAATTTTCACCTCCTGAGGCACTAAAAATCCTGACCCCGGCATCAGGATTTTCCTTTCCCGGACACCAAAATGCCTCAATTTTTAAAAAGTAGAAAAAGCACCATTTTTAAGCATGAAATTTAACCCCGAATCCAATTCTGATGTCCATTTTTACATTTGGGTCAAAGAAAAATTTTCACCTCTGGAGCACAAAATCTCTGATCCCGGCATCAGGAATTTCCTTCCCAGGACACCAAAACAGCTCAAATTTTAAAAACTACATAAAGCACCACTTTTAAGCACGAAATTTAACCCCGAATCCAATTCTAATGTCCATTTTTACATTTGGGTCAAAAAAAATGTTTCACCTCCAGAGCACAAAAATCCCTGACCCGCATCAGGAATATCAGTCGCTGGACACAACACTCAAATTTTTGAAAACTAGAAAAAGCCCCATTTTTAAGCATGAAATTTAACCCTGAATCCGATTCCGAGGTCCATTTTCACATTTGGGTCAAAAAAAAATTTTCACCTCCTGAGCACAAAAATCCCTGACCCCAGCATCAGAAATTTCCTTCCCCAGACACCAAAATGGCTCAATTTTTAAGAACTAGAAAAAGCACAATTTTTAAGCATGAAATTTAACCCCGAATCCGATTCCGAGGTCCATTTTTACATTTGGGTCAAAAAAATTCTTTCACCTCCTGAGCACAAAAATCCCATCAGGAATTTCCTTCCCTGGACACCAAAACGGCTCAATTTTTGAAAACTAGAAAAAGCACAATTTTTAAGCATGAAATTTAACCCCGAATCCCATTCTGAGGTCCGTTTTTTCATTTGGGTCAAAAAAAAATTTTCACCTCCTGGTGTCACAAAAATCCTGACCCCCAGGCAGCAGGAATTTCCTTCCCCATACACCGAAAATGGCTCATTTTTAAGAATAGAAAAAGCACAATTTTTAAGCATGAAATTTAACCCCGAATACCATTCCAGGTCCGTTTTCACATTTGGGTCAAAACAAATTTTCACCTCCTGAGCACAAAAATCCCTGACCCCAGCATCAGGAATTTCCTTCCCCAGACACCAAAATGGCTTAATTTTTAAGAACTAGAAAAAGCACAATTTTTAAGCATGAAATTTAACCCCGAATCCGATTCCGAGGCCCATTTTTACATTTGGGTCAAAAAAAAATTTTCACCTCCTGAGCACAAAAATCCCTGACCCCGGCATCACGAATTTCTTTCCCTGGACACCAAAACGGCTCAATTTTTGTAAACTAGAAAAAGCACCATTTTTAAGCATGAAATTTAACCCCGAATCCTATTCCGAGGTCCATTTTCACATTTGGGCCAAATAAAAATTTTCACCTCCTGAGCAGAAAAATCCCTGACCCCGGCATCAGGAATTTCCTTCCCCAGACACCAAAATGGCTCAATTTTTAAGAACTAGAAAAAGCACCAGTTTTAAGCCTGAAATTTAACCCCGAATCCCATTCCAATGTCCGTTTTCACATTTGGGTCAAAAAAAATTTTCACCTCCTGAGCACAAAAATCCCAGACCCCGGCATCAGGAATTTCCTTCCCCAGACACCAAAATGGCTCAATTTTTAAAAACTAGAAAAAGCACCATTTGTAAGCATGAAATTTAACCCTGAATCCCATTATGAGGTCCGTTTTTAACATTTTGGGTCAACAAAAACTTTTCACTCCTTAGCACAAAAAATCCTGACCCCCGGCATTCCAGGAATTTCCTTCCCAGACAGACCAAAATGGCTCAATTTTTTAAGAACTAGAAAAAATGCACAATTTTAAGCTGAAATTTTACCGCCGAATCCCATTCGAGTTCCGTTTTTACATTTCGGTAAAAAAAAATTTTCCACCTCCGGAGCACAAAAATCCCTGACCCCGAATTTCCTTCCCCAGACACCAAAACGGCTCAATTTTTAAAAACTGCATAAAGCACCATTTTTAAGCATGAAATTTAAAACTGAATCCAATTATGATGTCCATTTTTACATTTGAGTCAAAAAAATTCTTTCACCTCTGGAGCACAAAAATCCCTGACCCCGGCATCAGGACTTTCCTTCCCCAGACACCAAAACGGCTCAATTTTTAAAACTAAAAGCGCCCCATTTTTAACATGAAATTTAACCCTGAATCCGATTTCCGAGGTGCCCCCATTTTCACATTTGGGGGCCCAAATAAAATTTTCACCTCCTGAGGCACAGACACAAAAATCCCTGACCCCGGCATCAGGAATTTCCTTCCCCAGACACCAAAATGGCTCAATTTTTAAGAACTAGAAAAAGCACAATTTTTAAGCATGAAATTTAACCCCGAATCCGATTCCGAGGTCCATTTTTACATTTGGGTCAAAAAAAATTTTTTACCTCCTGAGCACAAAAATCCCTGACCCCGCCATCAGGAATATCTTTCGCTGGACACCAAAACGGCTCAATTTTTGAAAACTAGAAAAAGCCCCATTTTTAAGCATGAAATTTAACCCTGAATCCGATTCCGAGGTCCATTTTCACATTTGGGCCAAATAAAAATTTTCACCTCCTGAGCACAAAAATCGCTGACCCCAGCATCAGAAATTTCCTTCCCCAGACACCAAAATGGCTCAATTTTTAAGAACTAGAAAAAGCACAATTTTTAAGCATGAAATTTAACCCCGAATCCCATTCCGAGGTCCGTTTTTTCATTTGGGTCAAAAAAAATTTTCACCTCCTGAGCACAAAAATCCCTGACCCCGGCATCAGGAATTTCCTTCCCCAGACACCAAAACGGCTCAATTTTTAACAAGTAGAAAAAGCACCTTTTTTAAGCATGAAATTTAACCGCGAATCCGAGTCCGAGGTCCATTTTCAAATTTGGCCAAATAAAAATTTTCACCTCCTGAGCACAAAAATCCCTGACCCCGGCATCAGGAATTTCCTTCCCCAGACACCAAAACGGCTCAATTTTTAAAAACTAGAAAAAGCACAATTTTTAAGCCTGAAATTTAACCCCGAATCCGATTCCGAGGTCCGTTTTTACATTTGGGTCAAAAAAATTCTTTCACCTCCTGAGCACAAAAATCCCATCAGTAATTTCCTTCCCTGGACACCAAAACTGCTCAATTTTTGAAAACTAGAAAAAGCCCCATTTTTAAGCATGAAATTTAACCCCGAATCCGATTCCGAGGTCCATTTTCACATTTGGGCCAAATAAAAATTTTCGCCTCCTGAGCACAAAAATCCCTGACCCCGGCATCAGGAATTTCCTTCCCTGGACACCAAAACGGCTCAATTTATGAAAACTAGAAAAAGCCCCATTTTTAAGCATGAAATTTAACCCTGAATCCGATTCCGAGGTCCATTTTCACATTTGGGCCAAATAAAAATTTTCACCTCCTGAGCACAAAAATCGCTGACCCCGGCATCAGGAATTTCCTTCCCCAGACACCAAAATGGCTCAATTTTTAAGAACTAGAAAAAGCACAATTTTTAAGCATGAAATTTAACCCCGAATCCCATTCCGAGGTCCGTTTTTCATTTGGGTCAAAAAAAAATTTTCACCTCCTGAGCACAAAAATCCCTGACCCCGGCATCAGGAATTTCCTTCCCCAGACACCAAAATGGCTCAATTTTTAAGAACTAGAAAAAGCACAATTTTTAAGCATGAAATTTAACCCCGAATACCATTCCGAGGTCCGTTTTCACATTTGGGTCAAAACAAATTTTCACCTCCTGAGCAAAAAATCCCTGACCCCAGCATCAGGAATTTCCTTCCCCGGACACCAAAACGGCTCAATTTTTAAAAAATTAGAAAAAGCACCATTTTTAAGCCTGAAATTTAACCCCGAATCCCATTCCGAGGTCCGTTTTTTCATGTGGGTCAAAAAAAAATTTTCACCTCCTGAGCACAAAAATCCCTGACCCCGGCATCAGGAATTTCCTTCCCCAGACACCAAAATTGCTCAATTTTTAAGAACTAGAAACAGCACAATTTTTAAGCATAAAATTTAACCCCGAATCTGATTCCGAGGTCCATTTTTACATTTGGGTCAAAAAAAAATTTTCACCTCCTGAGCACAAAA
>NW_024099256.1:0-6338 GCF_016545835.1 Crotalus tigris
TTAACCCCGAATCCGATTCTGAGGTCCGTTTTTACATTTCAGTCAAAAAAAAAATTTTCATCTTTGGAGCACAAAAATCTATAACCCCGGCATCAGGAATTTACTTCCCTGGATACCAAAACGGCTCAATTTTTGAAAACTAGAAGAAGCACCATTTTCAAGCATTATATTTAACCCCTAATCCCATTCTGAGGTCCGTTTGTACATTTTAGTCAAAAAAAAATTTTCATCTCTGGAGCACAAAAATCCATGACCCCGGCATCAGGAATTTCCTTCCCTGTATACCAAAACGGCTCAATTTTTGAAAACTAGAAGAAGCACCATTTTTAAGCATGAAATTTAACCCCGAATCCCATTCTGAGGTCCGTTTTTACATTTGGGTCAAAAAAATTTTTTCATTTCTGGAGCACAAAAATACGTGACTGCGGCATCAGCAATTTCCTTCCCTGGATACCAAAACGGCTCAATTTGTGAAAACTAGAAAAAGCACCATTTTAAGCATGAAATTTAACCCCGAATCCCATGCTGAGGTCCGTTTTTACATTTGGGTCAAAAAAAAATTTTCATTTCTGGAGCACAAAAATACGTGACTGCGGCATCAGCAATTTCCTTCCCTGGATACCAAAACGGCTCAATTTGTGAAAACTAGAAAAAGCACCATTTTAAGCATGAAATTTAACCCCGAATCCCATTCTGAGGTCCGTTTTTACATTTGGGTCAAAGAATTTTTTCATCTTTGGAGAAGCAAAATCTATGCCCCCGACATCAGGAATTTACTTCCCTAGATACCAAAACGGCTTAATTTTTGAAAATTAGAAGAAGCACCATTTTTAAGCATGAAATTTAACCCCGAATCCCATTCTGAGGTCCGTTTTTACATTTGAGTAAAAAAAAAAATTTTCATCTTTGGAGCAGAAAAATCTACGACCCCGGGATCAGGAATTTCCTTCCCTGTATACCAAAACGGCTCAATTTTTGAAAACTAGAAGAAGCCACATTTTTAAGCATGAAATTTAACCCCGAATCCGATTCTGAGGTCCGTTTTTACATTTCAGTCAAAAAAAAATTTTCATCTTTGGAGCAGAAAAATCTATGAACCCGGGATCAGGAATTTCCTTCCCTGGATACCAAAACAGCTCAATTTCTGAAAACTAGAAGAAGCACCATTTTTAAGCATGAAATTTAACCCCGAATCCATTCTGAGCTCCGTTTTACATTTGGGTCAAAAAAAAAAATTTCATTCTGGAGAACAAAAAATCCATGACCCCGGCATCAGGAATTCCTTCACTGTATACCAAAAGGGCTCAATTGAAAAACTAGACTGAAGCACCCAGTTTTAAGAAGGAAATTGAACCGAATCCGATTCTGAGGTCAGTTGTACTTCAAGTACAAAAAAAAAAAGTCATCTTTGTTTTTTTTAGAGGCACAAAAATCTATACCCCGGCATCAGGAATTTCCTTCCCTGGATACAAAACAGATCCAATTTTTGATAACTAGAAAAAAAAGCACCAGTTTTAAGCATGAAATTTAACCCCGAATCCGATTCTGAGGTACGTTTTTACATTTCAGTCAAAAAAAAATTTTCATCTTTGGAGCAGAAAAATCTATGACCCCGGGATCAGGAATTTCCTTCCCTGGATACCAAAACAGCTCAATTTTTGATAACTAGAAAAAGCACCATTTTTAAGCATGAAATTTAACCCCGAATCCCATTCTGAGGTCCGGTTTTACATTTGGGTCAAAAAGATTTTTCATCTTTGGAGCAGCAAAAAATCCAGGACCCCGCATCAGAATTCCCTCCCTGGATAACCAAACGCCTCAATTTTGAAAAACTAGAAGAAGCACATTTTTACAAGCATGAAATTAACCCGAAGTCCACTGAGGTCCGTTTTTACATTTCAGTCAAAAAAAAATTTTCATCTTTGGAGCAGAAAAATCTATGACCCCGGGATCAGGAATTTCCTTCCCTGGATACCAAAACGGCTCAATTTCTGAAAACTAGAAAAAGCCCCATTTTAAGCATGAAATTTAACCCTGAATCCCATTCTGAGGTCCGTTTTTACATTTGGGTCAAAAAGATTTTTCATCTTTGGAGCAGCAAAATCTATGTCCCCGACATCAGGAATTTACTTCCCTAGATACCAAAACGGCTTAATGTTTGAAAATTAGAAAAAGCACCATTTTTAAGCATGAAATTTCACCCCGAATCCATTCTGAGGTCAGTTTTTACATTTGAGTAAAAAAAAATGCTTCATCTTTGGAGCAGAAAAATCTATGACCCCAGGCCATTAGGAATTTATGCCCCTGGATACCAAAAGGCTCAATTTTGAACAATTAGAAGAGCACCATTTTCAAGATTGAAATTAACCCCGAATCCCATCCTGAGGTCCGTTTTTACATTTGAGTAAAAAAAAAATTTTCATCTTTGGAGCAGAAAAATCTATGACCCCGGCATTAGGAATTTACTATCCTGGATACCAAAACGGCTCAATTTTTGAAAATTAGAAGAAGCACCATTTTCAAGCATTATATTTAACCCCGAATCCCATTCTGAGGTCCGTTTTTACATTTCAGTCAAAAAAAATTTTCATCTCCGGAGCACAAAAATCTGTGACCCCGGCATCAGGAATTTCCTTCCCTGTATACCAAAACGGCTCAATTTTGGAAAACTAGAAGAAGCACCATTTTTAAGCATGAAATTTAACCCCGAATCCGATTCTGAGGTCCGTTTTTACATTTCAGTCAAAAAAAATTTTTCATCATTGGAGCACAAAAATCTATAACCCCGGCATCAGGAATTTCCTTCCCTGGATACCAAAACAGCTCAATTTGTGAAAACTAGAAAAAGCACCATTTTAAGCATGAAATTTAACCCCGAATCCCATTCTGAGTTCCGTTTTTACATTTGGGTCAAAGAAATTTTTCATCTTTGGAGCAGCAAAATCTATGCCCCCGACATCAGGAATTTACTTCCCTAGATACCAAAACGGCTTAATTTTTGAAAATTAAAAGAAGCACCATTTTTAAGCATGAAATTTAACCCCGAATCCCATTCTGAGGTCCGTTTTTACATTTCAGTCAAAAAAAAATTTTCATCTTTGGATCAGAAAAATCTATGACCCCGGCATCAGGAATTTCCTTCCCTGGATACCAAAACAGCTCAATTTTTGATAACTAGAAAAAGCACCATTTTTAAGCATGAAATTTAACCCCGAACCACATTCTGAGGTCCGTTTTTACATTTTAATCAAAAAAAATTTTTCATCTCAGGAGCAGAAAAATCTATGACCCCGGCATCAGGAATTTACTTCCCTGGATACCAAAACGGCTCAATTTTTGAAAATTAGAAGAAGCACCATTTTCAAGCATTATATTTAACCCCGAATCCCACTCTGAGGTCCGTTTTTACATTTCAGTCAAAAAAAAATTTTCATCTCCGGAGCACAAAAATCTGTGACCCCGGCATCAGGAATTTCCCTCCCTGGATACCAAAACGGCTCAATTTTTGAAAACTAGAAAAAGCACCATTTTTAAGCATGCAATTTAACCCTGAATCCCATTCTGAGCTCCGTTTTTACATTTGGGTAAAAAAAAAATTTTCATTTCCGGAGCACAAAAATATGTGACCGCCGCATCAGGAATTTCCCTCCCTGGATACCAAAACGGCTCAATTTTTGAAACTAGAAGAAGCAACACATTGTTTAAGCATGAAATTTAACCCGAATCCGATTCTGAGGTCCGTTTTTACATTAGGGTCAAAAAATATTTTTATCTCTGGAGGACAAAAAATCCATGACCGCGGCATCAGCAATTTCCTTCCCTGGATACCAAAACGGCTCAATGTTTGATAACTAGAAAAAAGCACCATTTTTAAGCATGAAATTTAACCCCGAATCCCATTCTGAGGTCCGTTTGTACATTTTAGTCAAAAAAATTTTTCATCTCTGGAGCACAAAAATCTATGACCCCGGCATCAGGAATTTACTTCCCTGGATACCAAAACGGCTCAATTTTTGAAAATTAGAAGAAGCACCATTTTCAAGCATTATATTTAACCCCGAATCCCATCCTGAGGTCCGTTTTTACAGTTCAGTCAAAAAAAATTTTTCATCTCCGGAGCACAAAAATCCGTGACCCCGGCATCAGGAATTTCTCTCCCTGGATACCAAAACGGCTCAATTTTTGAAAACTAGAAAAAGCACCATTTTTAATCATGCAATTTAACCCCGAATCCCATTCTGAGCTCCGTTTTTACATTTGGGTCAAAAAAACATTTTCATCTCTGGAGAACAAAAAATCCATGACCCCGGCATCAGGAATTTCCTTCCCTGTATACCAAAAGGGCTCAATTTTTGAAAACTAGACGAAGCACCATTTTTAAGCATGAAATTTAACCCCGAATCCGAGTCTGAGGTCCGTTTTTAACCTTGGGTCAAAAAAAAATTTTCATTTCCGGAGCACAAAATACGTGACTGCGGCTCAGCAATTTTCGTCTTCCCTGGATACAAAACGGCTCAATTTTTGATAACTAGAAAAAGCACCATTTTTAAGCATGAAATTTAGCCCCGAATCCCATTCTGAGGTCCGTTTTTACATTTGGGTCAAAAAAAAATTTCATCTTTGGAGCAGAAAAATCTATGACCCCGGCATCAGGAATTTCCTTCCCTGGATACCAAAACGGCTTAATTTTTGAAAATTATAAGAAGCACCATTTTTAAGCATGAAATTTAACCCCGAATCCCATTCTGAGGTCCGTTTTTACATTTGATTAAAAAAAAAATTTTCATCTTTGGAGCAGAAAATCTATGACCCCGGGATCAGCAATTTCCTTCCCTGGATACCAAAACAGCTCAATTTTTGATAACTAGAAGAAAACAACCATTTTTAAGCTGAAATTTAACCCGAATCCCTTCGGGTCCTTTTTACATTTGGGTCAAAAAAATTTTTCATTTCCGGAGCACAAAAATACGTTGACTGCGGCATCAGCAATTTGGAATACAAAACGGCTCAATTTGTGAAACTAAAAAAGCACCAGTTTAAGCATGAAATTTAGACCCCGAATCCCATTCTGATGTTCCGTTTTTAACATTTGGGTCAAAGTAATGTTTGCATCTTTGACGCAGCAAGAATCTCTGCCCGCGACATCAGGGGAATTTACTTCCCTAGATACCAAAACGGCTTAATTTTTGAAATTAAAAGAGCACCATTTTAAGCATGAAATTTAAAAACCCCGAATCCCATTCTGAGGTCCGTTTTTACATTTCGGTCAAAACAATTTTTTCATCTCTGGAGCACAAAAATCCGTGACCCCGGCATGAGGAATTTCTTTCCCTGGATACCAAAACGGCTCAATTTTTGAAAACTAGAAGAAGCACCATTTTTAAGCATGAAATTTAACCCCGAACCCCATTCTGAGTCCGTTTTTACATTTTAGTCAAAAAAAAATTTTCATCTCTAGAGCACAAAAATCTATGACCCCGGCATCAGGAATTTACTTCCCTGGATACCAAAACTGCTCAATTTTTGAAAATTAGAAGAAGCACCATTTTCAAGCATTATATTTAACCCCGAATCCCATTCTGAGGTCCGTTTTTACATTTCAGTCAAAAAAAATTTTTCATCTCCGGAGCACAAAAATCCGTGACCCCGGCATCAGGAATTTCCCTCTCTGGATACCAAAACGGCTCAATTTTTGAAAACTAGAAAAAGCACCATTTTTAAGCATGAAATTTAAACCTGAATCCCATTCTGAGGTCTGTTTTTACATTTTGGGTCAAAAAAAAATTTTCACCTCTGGAGCACAAAAATCCGTCACCCCGGCATCAGGAATTTCCTTCCCTGGATACCAAAAAGGCTCAATTTTTGAAAACTAGACAAAGCACCATTTTTAAGCATCAAATTTAATCCCGAATCCCATTCTGAGGTCCATTTTTACATTTGGGTCAAAAAAAATTTTTCACCTCTGGAGCAAAAAAATCCATGACCCCGGCAGCAGGAATTTGCTTCCTGATCCAAACAGCTCAATTTTTGATAACATAGAAAAAGCCACCATTTTTAAGCAAGAAATTTAACCCCGAATCCCATTCTGAGGTCCGTTTTTACATTTCAGTCAAAAAAAAATTTTCATCTTTGGAGCAGAAAAATCTATGACCCCGGCATCAGGAATTTCCTTCCCTGGATACCAAAATGGCTCAATATTTGAAAATTAGAAGAAGCACCATTTTCAAGCATTATATTTAACCCCGGATCCCATTCTGAGGTCCGTTTTTACATTTCAGTCAAAAAAAATTTTTCATCTCCGGAGCACAAAAATCCGTGACCGCGGCATTAGCAATTTC
>NW_024099257.1:0-18574 GCF_016545835.1 Crotalus tigris
AAGATTTTTGTGCTCCAGAGGTGAAAATTTTTTTTTGACCCAAATGTATAAACGGATGTCAGAATGGGATTCAGGGATAAATTTCATGCTTAAAAAAGGTGCTTTTAGTAGTTTTTAAAAATTGAGCCATTTTGGTGTCCGGGGAAGGAAATTCCTGATGCCGGAGTCAGGTATTTTTGTGCTCCGGATGTGAAAATTTTTGTTTCACCAAAATGTAAAAACGGACGTCAGAATGGGATTTCGGGTTAAATTTCATGCTTAAAAAAGGTGCTTTGTGTAGTTTTTAAAAATTGAGCCGTTTTGGTGTCCGGGGAAGTAAATTTCTGATGCCGGGGTCAGGGATTTTTTTGCTCCGGAGGTGAAAATTTTTTTTTCAACCCAATGTATAAACGGATGTCAGAATGAGATTCGGGGTTAAATTTCATCCTTAGAAATGGTGCTGTTTGTAGTTTTCAAAAATTGAGCCATTTTTGTGTCCGTGGAAGTAAATTCCTGATGCCGGGGTCAGGGATTTTTGTGCTCCGTTGGTGAAAAAATTTTTAGGACCCAAATGTATAAACGGATGTCAGAATGGGATTTGGGGTTAAATTTCATCCTTAGAAATGGTGCTTTCTGTAGTTTTCAAAAATTGAGCCATTTTGGTATCCGTGGAAGTAAATTCCTGATGCCGGGGTCAGGGATTGTTGTGCTCCATAGGTGAAAAATATTTTAGGACCCAAATGTATAAACGGATGTCAGAATGGGATTCGGGGTTAAATTTCATGGTTAAAAAAGGTTCTTTTTGTAGTTTTTAAAAATTGAGACATTTGATGTCCAGGGAAGGAAATTCCTGATGCAGGGGTCAGGTATTTTTGTGCTCCGGAGGTGAAATTTTTTTTTTCACCCAAATATAAAAACAGATGTCAGAATGGGATTCGGGGTTAAATTTCATGCTTAAAAATGGTGCTTTTTGTAGTTGTTAAAAATTGAGCCGTTTTGGTGTCCGGGGAAGGAAATTCCTGATGCCGGGGTCAGGGATTTTTGTGCTTCAGAGGTGAAAAATTTTTTTTGACCCAAATGTATAAACGGATGTCAGAATGGGATTCAGAGATAAATTTCATGCTTAAAAAAGGTGATTTTGTATTTTTTAAAAATTGAGCCGTTTTGGTGTCTGGGGAAGGAAATTCCTGATGCCGGGGTCAAAGATTTTTGTGCTCCAGAGGTGAAAATTTTTTTTTGACCCAAATGTAAAAACGGATGTCAGAATGGGATTCAGGGATAAATTTCATGCTTAAAAAAGGTGCTTTTAGTAGTTTTTAAAAATTGAGCCATTTTGGTGTCCGGGGAAGGAAATTCCTGATGCCGGAGTCAGGTATTTTTGTGCTCCGGATATGAAAATTTTTGTTTCACCCAAATGTAAAAACGGGAAAAACTCCTATACGGACGGCAGAATGGGATTCGGGTAAATTTCATGCTTTAAAAAAGGTGCTTTTTGTAGTTTTTAAAAATGAGCGTTTGGTGTCGGGGAATAAATTCTGATGACGGGGTCAGGGATTTTTCTCGCTCCGGCGAGTGGAAAATTTTTTTTGTCAACCCATGTATATAAATGATGTCGAATGAGATTGGGGTTAAACTCATCCTTAAAAAGGTTTTTTCTGTAGTTTTCAAAAATTGAGCCATTTTGGTGTCCAGGGAAGGAAATTCCTGATGCCGGGGTCATGTATTTTTATGCTACGGAGGTGAAAATTTTTTTTTCACCCAAATATAAAAACAGATGTCAGAATGGGATTCGGGGTTAAATTTCATGCTTAAAAATGGTGCTTTTTGTAGTTTTTAAAAATTGAGCCGTTTTGGTGTCCGGGGAAGGAAATTCCTGATGCCGGGGTCAGGGATTTTTGTGCTCCAGAGGTGAAAAAAATTTTAGGACCCAAATGTATAAACGGATGTCAGAATGGTTTTCGGGGTAAAATTTCATCCTTAAAAAAGGTTCTTTTTGTAATTTTTAAAAATTGAGACGTTTGATGTACAGGGAAGGAAATTCCTGATGACGGGGTCAGGTATTTTTGTGCTCCGGAGGTGAAAATTTTTTTTTCACCCAAATGTAAAAATAGATGTCAGAATGGGATTCGGGGTTAAATTTCATGCTTAAAAATGGTGCTTTTTGTAGTTTTTAAAAACTGCGCCGTTTTGGTCGTACGGGGAAGGAAAATTCCTGATGGCCGGGGTCAGGGATTTTTTGTGCTCCAGAGGTGAAAAAATTTTTTTGACCCAAATGTATATAAACAGGATGTCAGAAATGGGCTTCAGAGATAACATTCACGCTTTAAAAACGGTTGCTTTTGTATTTTTTAAAATTGAGCCGTTTTGGTTGTCAGGGGAAGGAAATTCATGATGCGGTGTCAAAGATTTTGTGCTCCATGACGGTGACTTTTTTTTTGACCCAAATGTAAAAACGGACGTCAGAATGGGATTCGGGGTTAAATTTCATGCTTAAAAATGGTGCTTTTTGTAGTTTTTAAAAATTGAGCCCTTTTGGTGTCTGGGGAAGGAAATTCCTGATGCCGGGGACAGGGATTTTTGAGCTCCGGGGGTGAAAATTTTTTTTTGACCCAAATGTAAAAAAGGACGTCAGAATGGGATTTGGCGGTGGCGTTAAATTTCTGCTTTAAAAAAGGGCTTTTTTTGTAGTTTTTAAAAATTCAGCCGTTTTGGGGTCCGGGGAAGGAAATTTCTGATGCCGGGGTCAGGGATTTTTTTGCTCCGGAGGTGAAAATTTTTTTTTTAACCCAATGTATAAACGGATGTCAGAATGAGATTCGGGGTTAAATTTCATCCTTAGAAATGGTGCTTTTTGTAGTTTTCAAAAATTGAGCCATTTTTGTGTCCGTGGAAGTAAATTCCTGATGCCGGGGTCAGGGATTTTTGTGCTCCGTTGGTGAAAAAATTTTTAGGACCCAAATGTATAAACGGATGTCAGAATGGGATTTGGGGTTAAATTTCATCCTTAGAAATGGTGCTTTCTGTAGTTTTCAAAAATTGAGCCATTTTGGTGTCCAGGGAAGGAAATTCCTGATGCCGGGGTCAGGGATTTTGTTGTGCTCCATAGGTGAAAAATATTTTAGGACCCAAATGTATAAACGGATGTCAGAATGGGATTCGGGGTTAAATTTCATGGTTAAAAAAGGTTCTTTTTGTAGTTTTTAAAAATTGAGACATTTGATGTCCAGGGAAGGAAATTCCTGATGCAGGGGTCAGGTATTTTTGTGCTCCGGAGGTGAAATTTTTTTTTTCACCCAAATATAAAAACAGATGTCAGAATGGGATTCGGGGTTAAATTTCATGCTTAAAAATGGTGCTTTTTGTAGTTGTTAAAAATTGAGCCGTTTTGGTGTCCGGGGAAGGAAATTCCTGATGCCGGGGTCAGGGATTTTTGTGCTTCAGAGGTGAAAAATTTTTTTTGACCCAAATGTATAAACGGATGTCAGAATGGGATTCAGAGATAAATTTCATGCTTAAAAAAGGTGATTTTGTATTTTTTAAAAATTGAGCCGTTTTGGTGTCTGGGGAAGGAAATTCCTGATGCCGGGGTCAAAGATTTTTGTGCTCCAGAGGTGAAAATTTTTTTTTGACCCAAATGTAAAAACGGATGTCAGAATGGGATTCAGGGATAAATTTCATGCTTAAAAAAGGTGCTTTTAGTAGTTTTTAAAAATTGAGCCATTTTGGTGTCCGGGGAAGGAAATTCCTGATGCCGGAGTCAGGTATTTTTGTGCTCCGGATATGAAAATTTTTGTTTCACCCAAATGTAAAAACGGACGTCAGAATGGGATTTCGGGTTAAATTTCATGCTTAAAAAAGGTGCTTTTTGTAGTTTTTAAAAATTGAGCCGTTTTGGTGTCCGGGGAAGTAAATTTCTGATGCCGGGGTCAGGGATTTTTTTGCTCCGGAGGTGAAAATTTTTTTTTAAACCCAATGTATAAATGGATGTCAGAATGAGATTCGGGGTTAAATTTCATCCTTAAAAAAGGTTCTTTTTGTAGTTTTTAAAAATTGAGACGTTTGATGTCCAGGGAATAGGAAATTCCTGATGCTGGGTTCATGTATTTTTGTGCTCCTTAGGTGAAAATTTTTTTTTGTGCTCGCACCCAAATATAAATAAACAGAATGTCAGAATGGATTCGGGGTAAATTTCATGCTAAAAATGGTGCTTTTTGTAGTTTTTAAAAATTGTGAGCCGTTTTGTGTCTGGCGGAAGGAATTCCTGATGCTGGGGTCAGGGGATTTTTGGTGCTCCAGAGGTGAAAAAGAATTTTTAGGACCCTAATGTATAACGAATGTCATAATGGTTTTCGGGGTACAAATTTCATCTTAAAACGGTCTTTGGAGGATTGAATTTCTTAAAATTGAACTTTGATGTCCAGGGAAGGAATATTCTGATGCCTCGGGGTGCAGGTAATTTTTTGTGCCTCCGGAGGTGAAAATGTTTTTTTTTCCGCCAAATGTAAAAACAGATGTCAGAATGGGATTCGGGGTTAAATTTCATGCTTAAAAATGGTGCTTTTTGTAGTTTTTAAAAATTGAGCCGTTTTTGGTGTCCAGGGAAGGAAATTCCTGATGCCGGGGTCAGGGATTTTTGTGCTCCAGAGGTGAAAACTTTTTTTTGACCCAAATGTATAAACGGATGTCAGAATGGGATTTCGGGTTAAATTTCATCCTTAGAAATGGTGCTTTTTGTAGTTTTCAAAAATTGAGCAATTTTTGTGTCCAGGGAAGGAAATTCCTGATGCCGGGGTCAGGGATTTTTGTGTTCCGGAGGTGAAAATCTTTGTTTCACCCAAATGTGAAAACGGATGTCAGTAAATGGGATTTCAGGGTATAAATTTTCATGCTTAAAAAAGGTGCTTTAGTAGTTTTTTAAAAATTGAGTTCCATTTTTGGTGTCCTGTGGAGGAAATTCCTGAATGCCGAGTCAGGTTATTTTTGTGCTCCGGATGTGAAAATTTTTGTTTCACCAAAATGTAAAAACGGACGTCAGAATGGGATTTCGGGTTAAATTTCATGCTTAAAAAAGGTGCTTTTTGTAGTTTTTAAAAATTGAGCCGTTTTGGTGTCCGGGGAACTAAATTTCTGATGCCGGGGTCAGGGATTTTTTTGCTCCGGAGGTGAAATTTTTTTTTTCAACCCAATGTATAAATGGATGTCAGAATGAGATTCGGGGTTAAATTTCATCCTTAAAAAAGGTTCTTTTTGTAGTTTTTAAAAATTGAGACGTTTGATGTCCAGGGAAGGAAATTCCTGATGCCGGGGTCAGGTATTTTTGTGCTCCGGAGGTGAAAAATTTTTTTTGACCCAAATGTATAAACGGACGTCAGAATGCGCTTCGAGGTTAAATTTCATGCTTAAAAAAGGTGCTTTTTGTAGTTTTTAAAAATTGAGCCGTTTTTGTGTCCGGGGAAGGAAATTTCTGATGCCAGCCGGGGTCAGGGATTTTTGTGCACCAGAGGTGGAAATTTTTTTTTGACCCAAATGTATAAACAGACGTCAGAATAGGATTCGGGGTTAAATTTAATGCTTAAAAAAGGTGCTTTTTGTAGTTTTTAAAAATTGAGCCGTTTTGGTGTCCGTGGAAGTAAATTCCTGATACCGGGGTCAGGGATTTTTGTGCTCCGTTGGTGAAAAAATTTTTAGGACCCAAATGTATAAACGGATGTCAGAATGGGATTTGGGGTTAAATTTCATCCTTAGAAATGGTGCTTTCTGTAGTTTTCAAAAATTGAGCCATTTTGGTGTCCAGGGAAGGAAATTCCTGATGCCGGTGTCAGGGATTTTTGTGCTCCGGAGGTGAAAATTTTTGTTTCACCCTAATGTGAAAACGGACGTCAGAATGGGATTTCGGGTTAAATTTCATGCTTAAAAAGGTACTTTTTGTAGTTTTTAAAAATTGAGCCATTTTGGTATCCGTGGAAGTAAATTCCTGATGCCGGGGTCAGGGATTGTTGTGCAACGTAGGTGAAAAATATTTTAGGACCCAAATGTATAAACGGATGTCAGAATGGGATTCGGGGTTAAATTTCATGGTTAAAAAATGTTCTTTTTGTAGTTTTTAAAAATTGAGACATTTGATGTCCAGGGAAGGAAATTCCTGATGCAGGGGTCAGGTATTTTTGTGCTCCGGAGGTGAAAAATTTTTTTTCACCCAAATATAAAAACAGATGTCAGAATGGGATTCGGGGTTAAATTTCATGCTTAAAAATGGTGCTTTTTGTAGTTTTTAAAAATTGAGCCGTTTTGGTGTCCGGGTAAGGAAATTCCTGATGCCGGGGTCAGGGATTTTTGTGCTCCAGAGGTGAAAATTTTTTTTTGACCCAAATGTATAAACGGATGTCAGAATGGGATTCAGAGATAAATTTCACGCTTAAAAAAGGTGCTTTTTGTATTTTTTAAAAATTGAGCCGTTTTGGTGTCCGGGGAAGGAAATTCCTGATGCCGGGGTCAAAGATTTTTGTGCTCCAGAGGTAAAAATTTTTTTTTGACCCAAATGTATAAACGGATGTCAGAATGGGATTCAGGGATAAATTTCATGCTTAAAAAAGGTGCTTTTAGTAGTTTTTAAAAATTGAGCCATTTTGGTGTCAGGGGAAGGAAATTCCTGATGCCGGAGTCAGGTATTTTTGTGCTCCGGATGTGAAAATTTTTGTTTCACCCAAATGTAAAAACGGTCGTCAGAATGGCATTTGGGGTTAAATTTCATGCTTTAAAAAGGTGCTTTTTGTAGTTTTTAAAAATTGAGCCGTTTTGGTGTCCGGGGAAGGAAATTTCTGATGCCGGGGTCAGGGATTTTTTTGCTCCGGAGGTGAAAATTTTTTTTCAACCCAATGTATAAATGGATGTCAGAATGAGATTCGGGGTTAAATTTCATCCTTAGAAATGGTGCTTTTTGTAGTTTTCAAAAATTGAGCCATTTTTTTGTCCACGGAAGGAAATTCCTGATGCCGGGGTCAGGGATTTTTGTGCTCCGGAGGTGAAAATTTTTTTTTCACCCAAATGTAAAAACAGATGTCAGAATGGGATTCGGGGTTAAATTTCATGCTTAAAAATGGTGCTTTTTGTAGTTTTCAAAAATTGAGCCGTTTTGGTGTTCCGGGGAAGGCAAATTCCTGATGCGGGTTCAGGGATTTTGTGCCCCTCCAGAGGTGAAAATTTTTTTGACCCCAAATGTATAAAGGATGTCAGAATGGGATCGGGGTTAAATTTTATGCTTAAAAATGGGCTTTTTGTAGAGGTTTAAAATTGAGACGTTTTGGTGTCCGGGGAAGGAAATTCCTGATGCCGGGGTCAGGGATTTTTGTGCTCCAGAGGTGAAAAAATTTTTAGGACCCAAATGTATAAACGGATGTCAGAATGGTTTTCGGGGTAAAATTTCATCCTTAAAAAAGGTTCTTTTTGTAATTTTTAAAAATTGAGACGTCTGATGTCCAGGGAAGGAAATTCCTGATGCCGGGGTCAGGTATTTTTGTGCTCCGGAGGTGAAAATTTTTTTTTCACCCAAATGTAAAAACAGATGTCAGAATGGGATTCGGGGTTAAATTTCATGCTTAAAAATGGTGCTTTTTGTAGTTGTTAAAAATTGAGCCGTTTTGGTGTCCGGGGAAGGAAATTCCTGATGCCGGGGTCAGGGATTTTTGTGCTTCAGAGGTGAAAAATTTTTTTTGACCCAAATGTATAAACGGATGTCAGACTGTGGATTCAGAGATATAAATTTCATGCTTAAAATTAGGTGCTTGTGGATTTTTTTTAAAAATGAAGCCGGTTTGGTGTTCCGGGGAAGGAAATTCCTGATGCCGGGGTCAAAGATTTTGTTGCTCCAGAGGTTAAAAATTTTTTTTTGACACAATGTATAAACGGATGTCAGAATGGGATTCAGAGATAAATTTCATGCTTAAAAAAGGTGCTTTTTGTATTTTTTAAAAATTGAGCCATTTTGGTGTCCGGGGAAGGAAATTCCTGATGCCGGAGTCAGGTATTTTTGTGCTCCGGATGTGAAAATTTTTGTTTCACCCAAATGTAAAAACGGTCGTCAGAATGGCATTTGGGGTTAAATTTCATGCTTTAAAAAGGTGCTTTTTGTAGTTTTTAAAAATTGAGCCGTTTTGGTGTCCGGGGAAGTAAATTTCTGATGCCGGGGTCAGGGATTTTTTTGCTCCGGAGGTGAAAATTTTTTTTTCAACCCAATGTATAAATGGATGTCAGAATGAGATTCGGGGTTAAATTTCATCCTTAAAAAAGTTTCTTTTTGTAGTTTTTAAAAATTGAGACGTTTGATGTCCAGGGAAGGAAATTCCTGATGCCGGGGTCAGGTATTTTTGTGCTCCGGAGGTGAAAATTTTTTTTTCACCCAAATGTAAAAACAGATGTCAGAATGGGATTCGGGGTTAAATTTCATGCTTAAAAATGGTGCTTTTTGTAGTTTTTAAAAATTGAACCGTTTTGGTGTCCGGGGAAGGAAATTCCTGATGCCGGGGTCAGGGATTTTTGTGCTCCAGAGGTGAAAAAAATTTTAGGACCCAAATGTATAAACGGATGTCAGAATGGTTTTCGGGGTAAAATTTCATCCTTAAAAAAGGTTCTTTTTGTAATTTTTAAAAATTGAGACGTTTGATGTCCAGGGAAGGAAATTCCTGATGCCGGGGTCAGGGATTTTTGTGCTCCAGAGGTGAAAATTTTTTTTTGACCCAAATGTATAAACGGATGTCAGAAAGGGATTCAGGGATAAATTTCATGCTTAAAAATGGTGCTTTTTGTAGTTTTTTAAAATTGAGCCGTTTTGGTGTCCGGGGAAGGAAATTCCTGATGCCGGGGTCAGGGATTTTTGTGCTCCAGAGGTGAAAATTTTTTTTTGACCCAAATGTATAAACGGATGTCAGAATGGGATTCAGAGATAAATTTCACGCTTAAAAAAGGTGCTTTTTTATTTTTTAAAAATTGAGCCGTTTTGGTGTCCGGGGAAGGAAATTCCTGATGCCGGGGTCAAAGATTTTTGTGCTCCAGAGGTGAAAATTTTTTTTTGACCCAAATGTATAAACGGATGTCAGAATGGGATTAAGGGATAAATTTCATGCTTAAAAAAAGTGCTTTTAGTAGAGGAGTAGGTTTTTAAAATTGAGCCATTTTGGTGTCCGGGGAAGAAATTCCTGATGACGGAGTAAGGGGTATTTTTGTCTCCGGATGTGAAAATTTTTGTTTCACCCAATGTAAAAACGGATGTCAGAATGGGATTCGGGGTTAAATTTCATACTTAAAAATGGTGCTTTTTGGGGTTTTGAAAAATTGAGCCGTTTTGGTGTCCGGGGAAGAAATTCCTGATGCCGGGGTCAGGGATTTTTGAGCTCCGGAGGTCAAAATTTTTATTTGACCCAAAAGTAAAAACAGATGTCAGAATGGGATTCGGGGTTAAATTTCATGCTTAAAAAAGGTGCTTTTGTAGTTTTTAAAAATTGAGCCGTTTTGCGTCCGTGGAAAGTAATCATGAGCCGGGGTCAGGGATTTTGTGCTCGTTGAGTGAAAATTTTTAGGACCCAAATGTATAAACGGATGTCAGAATGGGGATTTGGGGTTATTAAATTTCATCCTTAGAAATGGTGCTTTCTGTAGTTTTCAAAAATTGAGCCATTTTGGTGTCCAGGGAAGGAAAGTCCTGATGCCGGGGTCAGGGAT
The DNA here is from genome assembly GCF_016545835.1 of Crotalus tigris. Classification (NCBI taxonomy): domain Eukaryota; kingdom Metazoa; phylum Chordata; class Lepidosauria; order Squamata; family Viperidae; genus Crotalus; species Crotalus tigris. The sequence goes on from NW_024099257.1 coordinate 9,694, forward strand.
TTTTGTGCTCCGGAGGTGAAAATTTTTGTTTCACCCAAATGTGAAAACGGACGTCAGAATGGGATTTTGGGTTAAATTTCATGCTTAAAAAGGTGCTTTTTTTAGTTTTTAAAAATTGAGCCATTTTGGTATCCGTGGAAGTAAATTCCTGATGCCGGGGTCAGGGATTGTTGTGCTCCATAGGTGAAAAATATTTTAGGACCCAAATGTATAAACGGATGTCAGAATGGGATTCGGGGTTAAATTTCATGGTTAAAAAAGGTTCTTTTTGTAGTTTTTAAAAATTGAGACATTTGATGTCCAGCGAAGGAAATTCCTGATGCAGGGGTCAGGTATTTTTGTGCTCCGGAGGTGAAAATTTTTTTTTCACCCAAATATAAAAACAGATGTCAGAATGGGATTCGGGGTTAAATTTCATGCTTAAAAATGGTGCTTTTTGTAGTTTTTAAAAATTGAGCCGTTTTGGTGTCCGGGGAAGGAAATTCCTGATGCCGGGGTCAAGGATTTTTGTGCTCCAGAGGTGAAAAAAATTTTAGGACCCAAATGTATAAACGGATGTCAGAATGGTTTTCGGGGTAAAATTTCATCCTTAAAAAAGGTTCTTTTTGTAATTTTTAAAAATTGAGACGTTTGATGTCCAGGGAAGGAAATTCCTGATGCCGGGGTCAGGGATTTTTGTGCTCCAGAGGTGAAAATTTTTTTTTGACCCAAATGTATAAACGGATGTCAGAATGGGATTCAGAGATAAATTTCACGCTTAAAAAAGGTGCTTTTTGTATTTTTTAAAAATTGAGCCGTTTTGGTGTCCGGGGAAGGAAATTCCTGATGCCGGGGTCAAAGATTTTTGTACTCCAGAGGTGAAAATTTTTTTTTGACCCAAATGTATAAACGGATGTCAGAATGGGATTCAGGGATAAATTTCATGCTTAAAAAAAGTGCTTTTAGTAGGTTTTTAAAAATTGAGCCTTTTTTGGATGTCCGGGGAAGGAAATTCCTGATGCCGGAGCAGGTATTTTTGGCTCAGGATGTGAAAATTTTTGTTTCACCCAAATGTAAAAACGGACGTCAGATGCGGAATGTGGGGTTAATTTCATGCTTAAAAAAGGTCTTTTTGTAGTTTTTAAGAATTGAGCCGTTTGGTGTCCGGTGGAAGGAAATTTCCTGATGCCGGGGTCAGGGATTTTTGTACTACCGGAGGTGAAAAATTTTTTTTCAACCCAAAGTAATAAAGGATGTCAGAATGAGATTCGGGGGTTAAATTTCATCCTTAGAAATGGTGCTTTTTGTAGTTTTCAAAAATTGAGCCATTTTTGTGTCCGTGGAAGTAAATTCCTGATGCCGGGGTCAGGGATTTTTGTGCTCCGTTGGTGAAAAAATTTTTAGGACCCAAATGTATAAACGGATGTCAGAATGGGATTTGGGGTTAAATTTCATCCTTAGAAATGGTGCTTTCTGTAGTTTTCAAAAATTGAGCCATTTTGGTATCCGTGGAAGTAAATTCCTGATGCCGGGGTCAGGGATTGTTGTGCTCCGTAGGTGAAAAATATTTTAGGACCCAAATGTATAAACGGATGTCAGAATGGGATTCGGGGTTAAATTTCATGGTTAAAAAAGGTTCTTTTTGTAGTTTTTAAAAATTAAGACATTTGATGTCCAGCGAAGGAAATTCCTGATGCAGGGGTCAGGTATTTTTGTGCTCCGGAGGTGAAAATTTTTTTTTCACCCAAATATAAAAACAGATGTCAGAATGGGATTCGGGGTTAAATTTCATGCTTAAAAATGGTGCTTTTTGTAGTTTTTAAAAATTGAGCCGTTTTGGTGTCCGGGGAAGGAAATTCCTGATGCCGGGGTCAGGGATTTTTGTGCTCCATAGGTGAAAATTTTTTTTTGACCCAAATGTATAAACGGATGTCAGAATGGGATTCAGAGATAAATTTCATGCTTAAAAAAGGTGATTTTGTATTTTTTAAAAATTGAGCCGTTTTGGTGTCTGGGGAAGGAAATTCCTGATGCCGGGGTCAAAGATTTTTGTGCTCCAGAGGTGAAAATTTTTTTTTGACCCAAATGTATAAACGGATGTCAGAATGGGATTCAGGGATAAATTTCATGCTTAAAAAAGGTGCTTTTAGTAGTTTTTAAAAATTGAGCCATTTTGGTGTCCGGGGAAGGAAATTCCTGATGCCGGAGTCAGGTATTTTTGTGCTCCGGATGTGAAAATTTTTGTTTCACCAAAATGTAAAAACGGACGTCAGAATGGGATTTCGGGTTAAATTTCATGCTTAAAAAAGGTGCTTTTTGTAGTTTTTAAAAATTGAGCCGTTTTGGTGTCCGGGGAACTAAATTTCTGATGCCGGGGTCAGGGATTTTTTTGCTCCGGAGGTGAAATTTTTTTTTTCAACCCAATGTATAAATGGATGTCAGAATGAGATTCGGGGTTAAATTTCATCCTTAAAAAAGGTTCTTTTTGTAGTTTTTAAAAATTGAGACGTTTGATGTCCAGGGAAGGAAATTCCTGATGCCGGGGTCAGGTATTTTTGTGCTACGGAGGTGAAAAATTTTTTTTCACCCAAATGTAAAAACAGACGTCAGAATGCACTTCGGGGTTAAATTTCATCCTTAAAAAAGGTGCTTTTTGTAGTTTTTAAAAATTGAGCCGTTTTTGTGTCCGGGGAAGGAAATTCCTGATGCCGGGGTCAGGGATTTTTGTGCTCCGGAGGTGAAAATTTTTTTAGGACCCAAATGTATAAACGGACGTCAGAATGGGATTTGGGGTTAAATTTCAAGCTTAAAAATGGTGCTTTTTGTAGTTTTCAAAAATTGAGACGTTTGATGTCCAGGGAAGGAAATTCCTGATGCCGGGGTCAGGTATTTTTGTGCTCCGGAGGTGAAAATTTTTTTTTCACCCAAATGTAAAAACAGGTGTCAGAATGGGATTCGGGGTTAAATTTCATGCTTAAAAATGGTGCTTTTTGTAGTTTTTAAAAACTGAGCCGTTTTGGTGTCCGGGGAAGGAAATTCCTGATGCCGGGGTCAGGTATTTTTGTGCTTCAGAGGTGAAAAATTTTTTTTGACCCAAATGTATAAACGGATGTCAGAATGGGATTCAGAGATAAATTTCATGCTTAAAATAGGTGCTTTTTGTATTTTTTAAAAATGAGGCCGTTTTGGTGTCAGGGGGAAGGCAAATTCCTGATGCCGGGGTCAAAGAGTTTTGTGCTAAGAGGTGGAAAATTTTTTTTGACCCAAATGATAAAGGATGTCAGATGGGATTCAGGATAAATTATGCTTAAAAAAGGATGCTTTAGTAGTTTTTAAAATTGAGACATTTGGTGTCCGGGGAAGGAAAGTCCTGATGCCGGAGTCAGGTATTTTTGTGCTCCGGATGTGAAAATTTTTGTTTCACCAAAATGTAAAAACGGACATCAGAATGGGATTTGGGGTTAAATTTCATGCTTAAAAAAGGTGCTTTTTGTAGTTTTTAAAAATTGAGCCGTTTTGGTGTCCGGGGAAGGAAATTCCTGATGCCGGGGTCAGGGATTTTTGTGCTCCGGAGGTGAAATTTTTTTTGACTCAAATGTATAAACGGATGTCAGAATGGGATTCGGGGTTAAATTTCATCCTTAAAAAAGGTTCTTTTTGTAGTTTTTAAAAATTGAGACGTTTGATGTCCAGGGAAGGAAATTCCTGAGGCCGGGCCCGGTCAGGTATTTTTGTGCTCCGGAGGTGAAAATTTTTTTTTCACCCAAATGTAAAAATAGATGTCAGAATGGGATTCGGGGTTAAATTTCATGCTTAAAAATGGTGCTTTTTGTAGTTTTTAAAAATTGAGCCGTTTTGGTGTCCGGGGACGGGAAGGAAATCCTGCATGACGGGTTCAGGGATTTTTTTTTGTGCTCCAGAGGTTGAAAAAAAGTTTTAGGACCCAAATGTATAAAGGATGTCAGAATGTGTTTTCGGGTAAAATTCATCCTTAAAAAAGGTTCTTTTTGTAATTTTTAAAAATTGAGACGTTTGTTGTCCAGGGAAGGAAATTCCTGATGCCGGGGTCAGGTATTTTTGTGCTCCGGAGGTGAAAATTTTTTTTTCACCCAAATGTAAAAACAGATGTCAGAATGGGATTCGGGGTTAAATTTCATGCTTAAAAATGGTGCTTTTTGTAGTTTTTAAAAATTGAGCCGTTTTGGGGTCCGGGGAAGGAAATTCCTGATGCCGGGGTCAGGGATTTTTGTGCTCCAGAGGTGAAAATTTTTTTTTGACCCAAATGTATAAACGGATGTCAGAATGGGATTCAGAGATAAATTTCACGCTTAAAAAAGGTGCTTTTTGTATTTTTTAAAAATTGAGCCGTTTTGGTGTCCGGGGAAGGAAATTCCTGATGCCGGGGTCAAAGATTTTTGTACTCCAGAGGTGAAAATTTTTTTTTGACCCAAATGTATAAAACAAAAAAAAAAAAACGGATGTCAGAATGGGATTCAGGGATAAATTTCATGCTTAAAAAAAGTGCTTTAGTAGTTTAAAAATTGAGCCCATGTTGGTGTCCGGGGAAGGAAATCTGATGCCGGAGTCAGGTATTTTTGTGTCCGGATGTTGAAAATTTTTTTTTCACCCAAATGTAAAAACGGATGTCAGAATGGGATTCGGGGTTAAATTTCATGCTTAAAAAGGTGCTTTTTGTAGTTTTTAAAAATTGAGCCATTTTGGTGTCCGGGGAAGGAAATTCCTGATGCCGGGGTCAGGGATTTTTTTGCTCTGGAGGTGAAAAATTTTTTTTGACCCAAATGTATAAACGGACGTCAGAATGCGCTTCGAGGTTAAATTTCATGCTTAAAAAAGGTGCTTTTTATAGTTTTTAAAAATTGAGCCGTTTTTGTGTCCGGGGAAGGAAATTTCTGATGCCAGCCGGGGTCAGGGATTTTTGTGCACCAGAGGTGGAAATTTTTTTTTGACCCAAATGTATAAACAGACGTCAGAATAGGATTCGGGGTTAAATTTAATGCTTAAAAAAGGTGCTTTTTGTAGTTTTTAAAAATTGAGCCGTTTTGGTGTCCGTGGAAGTAAATTCCTGATACCGGGGTCAGGGATTTTTGTGCTCCGTTGGTGAAAAAATTTTTAGGACCCAAATGTATAAACGGATGTCAGAATGGGATTTGGGGTTAAATTTCATCCTTAGAAATGGTGCTTTCTGTAGTTTTCAAAATTTGAGCCATTTTGGTGTCCAGGGAAGAAAATTCCTGATGCCGGTGTCAGGGATTTTTGTGCTCCGGAGGTGAAAATTTTTGTTACACCAAAATGTGAAAACGGACGTCAGAATGGGATTTCGGGTTAAATTTCATGCTTAAAAAAGGTACTTTTTGTAGTTTTTAAAAATTGAGCCATTTTGGTATCCGTGGAAGTAAATTCCTGATGCCGGGGTCAGGGATTGTTGTGCAACGTAGGTGAAAAATATTTTAGGACCCAAATGTATAAACGGATGTCAGAATGAGATTTGGGGTTAAATTTCATCCTTAGAAATGGTGCTTTTTGTACTTTTCAAAAATTGAGCCATTTTTGTGTCCAGGGAAGGAAATTCCTGATGCCGGGGTCAGGGATTTTTTTGCTCCGGAGGTGAAAATTTTTTTTTCAACCCAATGTATAAACGGATGTCAGAATGAGATTCGGGGTTAAATTTCATCCTTAGAAATGGTGCTTTTTGTAGTTTTCAAAAATTGAGCCATTTTTGTGTCCGTGGAAGTAAATTCCTGATGCCGGGGTCAGGGATTTTTTTGCTCCGGAGGTGAAAATTTTTTTGGGACCCAAATGTATAAACAGATGTCAGAATGGGTATGGGGTTAAATTTCATCCTTAAAAAAGATGCTTTTTGTAGTTTTTAAAAATTGAGCCGTTTTGGTGTCCGGGGAAGTAAATTTCTGATGCCGGGGTCAGGGATTTTTTTGCTCCGGAGGTGAAAATTTTTTTTTCAACCCAATGTATAAATGGATGTCAGAATGAGATTCGGGGTTAAATTTCATCCTTAAAAAAGGTTCTTTTTGTAGTTTTTAAAAATTGAGACGTTTGATGTCCAGGGAAGGAAATTACTGATGCCGGGGTCAGATATTTTTTGTGCTCCGGCGGTTAAAATTTTTTTTTCACACCAAATATAAAAACAGATGTCAGAATGGGATTCGGGGTTAAATTTCATGCTTAAAAATGGTGCTATTTTGTAGTTTTTAAAATTGAGCCGTTTTGGTGTCCGGGGAAGGAATTCCTGTATGCCGGTCAGGGATTTGTGCTCAGAGGTAAAAAATTTTTAGGACCCAAATGTATAAACGGATGTCAGAATGGTTTTCGGGGTAAATTTTCATCCTTAAAAAAGGTTCTTTTGTATTTTTAAAAATTGAGACGTTTGATGTCCAGGGAAGGAAATTCCTGATGCCGGGGTCAGGTATTTTTGTGCTCCGGAGGTGAAAATTTTTTTTTCACCCAAATGTAAAAACAGATGTCAGAATGGGATTCGGGGTTAAATTTCATGCTTAAAAATGGTGCTTTTTGTAGTTTTTAAAAATTGAGCCGTTTTGGTGTCCGGGGAAGGAAATTTCTGATGCCGGGGTCAGGGATTTTTTTGCTCCGGAGGTGAAAATTTTTTTTTCAACCCAATGTATAAACGGATGTCAGAATGAGATTTGGGGTTAAATTTCATCCTTAGAAATGGTGCTTTTTGTACTTTTCAAAAATTGAGCCATTTTTGTGTCCAGGGAAGGAAATTCCTGATGCCGGGGTCAGGGATTTTTTTGCTCCGGAGGTGAAAATTTTTTTTTCAACCCAATGTATAAACGGATGTCAGAATGAGATTCGGGGTTAAATTTCATCCTTAGAAATGGTGCTTTTTGTAGTTTTCAAAAATTGAGCCATTTTTGTGTCCGTGGAAGTAAATTCCTGATGCCGGGGTCAGGGATTTTTTTGCTCCGGAGGTGAAAATTTTTTTGTGACCCAAATGTATAAACAGATGTCAGAATGGGTATGGGGTTAAATTTCATCCTTAAAAAAGATGCTTTTTGTAGTTTTTAAAAATTGAGCCGTTTTGGTGTCCGGGGAAGGAAATTCCTGATGCCGGGGTCAGGGATTTTTTTGCTCTGGAGGTGAAAAATTTTTTTTGACCCAAATGTATAAACGGACGTCAGAATGCGCTTCGAGGTTAAATTTCATGCTTAAAAAAGGTGCTTTTTATAGTTTTTAAAAATTGAGCCGTTTTTGTGTCCGGGGAAGGAAATTTCTGATGCCAGCCGGGGTCAGGGATTTTTGTGCACCAGAGGTGGAAATTTTTTTTTGACCCAAATGTATAAACGGACGTCAGAATGGGATTCGGGGTTAAATTTAATGCTTAAAAAAGGTGCTTTTTGTAGTTTTTAAAAATTGAGCCATTTTGGTGTCCGTGGAAGTAAATTCCTGATACCAGGGTCAGGGATTTTTGTGCTCCGTTGGTGAAAAAATTTTTAGGACCCAAATGTATAAACGGATGTCAGAATGGGATTTGGGGTTAAATTTCATCCTTAGAAATGGTGCTTTTTCTAGTTTTCAAAAATTGAGCCGTTTTAGTGTCCGGGGTAGGAAATTCCTGATTCCGGGGTCACGGATTTTTGTGCTGCAGAGGTGAAAAACTTTTTTTGACCCAAATATAAAAACGGTCCTCAGAATGGGATTTGGGATTACATTTGATGCTTAAAAATGGTGCTTTGTCTAGTTTTCAAAAATTGAGCCGTTTTGGTATCCAGGGAAGGAAATTCCTGATGCCGGGGTCACGGATTTTTTTGCTCCAGAGGTGAAAATTTTTTTTTGACCCAAATGTAAAAATGGACCTCAGAATGGGATCCGGGTTAAATTTCATGCTTAAAAATGGTGATTTGTCTATTTTTCAAAAATTGAGCTGTTTTGGTGTTCAGGGAAGGAAATTCCTGATGCCGGGTTCATGGATTTTTGTGCTCCGAAAATGGGATTCGGGGTTAAATTTCATGCTAAAAAATGGTGATTTGTCTAGTTTTCAAAAATTGAGCTGTTTTGGTGTTCAGGGAAGGAAATTCCTGATGCCAGGGTCACGGATTTTTGTGCCCCGGAGCTGAAAACATTTTTTTGGGACGCAAATTTAAAAACGGAGCTCAGAATGGGATTCGGGGTTAAATTTGATTCTTAAAAATGGTGCTTTGTCTAGTTTTCAAAAATTGAGCCGTTTTGGTATCCAGGGAAGAAAATGCCTGATGCCGGGGTCCCGGATTTTTTTGCTCTAGAGGTGAAAAATTTTTTTGGACCCAAATGTAAAAATGGACCTCAGAATGGGATCTGGGTTAAATTTCATGCTTAAAAATGGGGCTTTTTGTAGTTTTTAATTTTTCAGCCGTTTTGGTGTTCGGGGAATGAAATTTCTGATGCCGGGTTCATGGATTTTTGTGCTCCGGAAATGGGATTCGGGGTTAAATTTCATACTTAAAAAAGGTGCTTTTTCTAGTTTTCAAAAATTGAGCCGTTTTAGTGTCCGGGCTAGGAAATTCCTGATTCCGGGGTCACGGATTTTTGTGCTCCAGAGGTGAAAAAATTTTTTTGACCCAAATGTAAAAACGGACCTCAGAATGGGATTTGGGGTTAAATTTCATGCTTAAAAATGGTGCTTTTTCTAGTTATCAAAAATTGAGCCGTTTTAGTGTCCGGGCTAGGAAATTCCTGATGCCGGGGTCACGGATTTTTGTGCTCCAGAGGTGAAAAAATTTTTTTGACCCAAATGTATAAATGGACCTCAGACTGGGATCCGGGTTAAATTTCATGCTTAAAAATGGTGATTTGTCTAGTTTTCAAAAATTGAGTCGTTTTGGTATCCAGGGAAGGAAATTCCTGATGCCGGGGTCACGGATTTTTG
>NW_024099258.1:0-1315 GCF_016545835.1 Crotalus tigris
GGATTTTTGTGCTCTGGAGGTGAAAATTTTTTTTTTGACCGAAATGTAAAAACGGACATCAGAATTGGATTCGGTGATAAATTTCATGCTTAAAAATGGTGCTTTATGTAGTTTTAAAAAATTGAGCCGTTTTGGTGTCCGGGGAAGGAATTTCCTGATGCCGGGGTCAGGGACTTTTGTGCTCTGGAGGTGAAAATTTTTTTGGACCCATATGTAAAAACAGACATCATAATTGGATTCGGGGTTAAATTTCATGCTTAAAAATGGTGCTTTATGTAGTTTTTAAAATTTGAGCACTTTTGGTGTCTGGGGAAGGAAATTCTGATGCTGGGGTCAGGGATTTTTGTGCTCTGGAGGTGAAAATTTTTTTTTGACCGAAATGTAAAAACGGACATCAGAATTGGATTTGGGGTTAAATTTCATGCTTAAAAATTGTGCTTTATGTAGTTTTTAAAAATTGAGCCATTTTGGTTTCCGGGGAAGGAAATTCCTGTTGCCGGAGGGATTTTTATGTTCCGGAGGTGAAATTTTTTTTTTGACCCAAATGTAAAAACGGACATCAGAATTAGATTTGGGGTTTAAATTTCATGCTTAAAATGGAGCTTTATGGTTTTTAAAAATTGAACGTTTTGGTGACTGGGGAGGAATTCCTGTTGCCGGGGTCAGGGATTTTTGTGCTCCGAGTGAAAAATTTTTTTTTGAAGAAAAAATAGATAAAGAAAAAAAAATAAATGGGGAGGAGGGGGGAAAAATAAAGAAATAAAAAATAAAAAAAAAAAAGAAAAGGAACGAAAAAAAGAAAAACAAGAAAAAAATAAAAAAAAAAAAAAGAAAATGGGAAATAAAAAAAAGAAAAAACCCAAATGTAAGAACGGACTCAGAATTGGATTTGGGTTAAATTTTAATGCTTAAAAATGGGTGCTTTAATGTAGTTTTTAAAAATTGAGCCGTTTTGGTTCCGGAAGGAAAGTCCTGTTGCCGGAGGGATTTTTATGTTCCTGAGGTGAAATTTTTTTTTTGACCCAAATGTAAAAACGGACATCAGAATTAGATTTGGGGTTTAAATTTCATGCTTAAAATGGAGCTTTATGTAGTTTTTAAAAATTGAGCCGTTTTGGTTTCCGGGGAAGGAAATTCCTGTTGCCGGGGTCAGGGATTTTTATGCTCTGGAAGTGAAAAATTTTTTTGACCCAAATGTAAAAACAGACATCAAAATTGGATTTAGGGTTAAATTTCATGCTTAAAAATGGTGCTTTATGCAGTTTTAAAAAATTGAACCGTTTTGGTGACTGGGGAACGAAATTCCTGATGCCGG
>NW_024099259.1:0-4357 GCF_016545835.1 Crotalus tigris
AATCAATCAGAAAAGTCCAAATATGAAACTAACCTCAAATTTGAAAAGTATACATGAATTCAGGTTCCTCACAGGTGTGGAAATAGGAAAAAACACGAACAGTCTGGATCCGACCTTTCCTTCAAATGTTAGGCCTGGGCAAATATCTCAATTGTTGGCAAATAACCAATATGTAACTGACCTAAAATACGAAAAAGACGCTTAAAATTCAGGTTCCCTACAGACTGGGGAACCTGAAAAAAATCAGGTATTATCGAATCAGACCTTTCCTTCAAAAATTAGGCCTGGGTCTATAACGCATTTGTTGGCACACAGCCAATTCAGTATAAAAAGTCCAAATGTGAAACTAATCTCAAATTGAAAAGAATACCATTAAAGTCAGGTCCTCAGAGGTTGGGGCAGTCTGAAAAAAAAACATGTACTTCTATAAATCCGACCGTTCATTCAAAAAAAGCCTAGGCATTATATAGCATTGTTGGCAAATTATGAAAAGTCCAAATGTGAAATGACATCAAATTCGAAAAACTACAAATATAAATGTAGGGAAACTGATCTTAAATTCGAAAGTGTGCGGACATTCAGGTTCCCTCAGCATGGGGAAACCTGAAAAATCATCTAATCGAAATGGACCTTCCCTTGAAAAGTGCAGGCCTGGGTCTATGTCGCATTTGTTGGCAAATAGCTAATTCTAAAAGTCCAAAGTGGAAAACTGGACGTTCCGGTGGTTGAAAACTTCAAATAAATTAAGGTAGCCTACAGGTTGGTGAAGCAGAAAAAACATGAATTTTCCGGATCCTACCTTTCCTCCAAATGTTAGGCTTGGGCATCTATCGCAATTTTTTTGGCAAAGAGCCAATAAATCATGAATCCCAAATGGGAGACTGATCTTAAATTTGAAAAGTGCGTTTACATTCAGGTTCCCTACAGGATGGGGAAGCTGAAAAATCACGTATAATCCAAATCGGACTTGTCCTTGAAAAGTTAGGCCTGGGTCTATATCTCATTTGTTGGCAAACAGCTAATTCTGAAAAGTCCAAATGTGACACTGACCTCAAATTCGGAAAATATGCATTTGTTCAAATTTTCTACAGGATGGTGAAACCGAAAAAAACATGTCTTTTCCGGATCCAACCTTTCCTTCAAAAGTTACGCCTGGTCATGTATCGCAGTTGTTGGCAAACAGCTAATCAATCAGAAATGTCCAAATATGAAACTAACCTCAAATTTGAAAAGTATACATGAATTCAGGTTCCTCAAAGGTGTGGAAATAGGAAAAAACACGAACAGTCTGGATCCGACCTTTCCTTCAAATGTTAGGCCTGGGCAAATATCTCAAGTGTTGGCAAATAACCAATATGTAATATCCTCAAATACGAAAAAGGAAGCTTAAAATCGGTTCCCTACAGATGGGAACCTGAAAAAAAATCAGATATTATCGCAATCAAGGACCGTTCCTTCAAAAAGTTAGGCTGGGTCTATATCGCATTTGTTGGCAAACAGCCAATCAGTATAAAAAGCCAAATGTGAAACTAACTCTCACATGAAAGATACGATAAGTCAGGTTTCCCTTCAGAGGTTGGGGATCGAAAAAAAAACATGTCATTCTCCAAATCCGACCTTTCCTCAAAAGCCTAGGCAATATAGCATTTGTTGGCAAATATGAAAAGTCAAATGTGAAATGACCTCAAATTCGAAACCTACAAATAAAATGTAGGGAAACGAACTTCTTGAAATTCGAAAATAGTGTGCTGACATTCAGGTTCCCTACAGCAGGGGAACCTGCAAAAATCACCATATAATCGAAATGACCTTCCCTTGAAAAGTTAGGCCTGGGTCTATATCGCATTTGTTGGCAAATAGCTAATTCTCAAAAGTCCAAATGTGAAACTGACGTTCGAAAACTTCAATTAAATTAAGGTAGCCTACAGGTTGGTGAAGCAGAAAAAACATGAATTTTCCGGATCCTACCTTTCCTTCAAATGTTAGGCTTGGGCATATATCGCAATTTTTTTGGCAAAGAGCCAATAAATCATGAATTCCAACTGGGAGACTGATCTTAAATTTGAAAAGTGCGTTTACATTCAGGGTCCCTACAGGATGGGGAAGCTGAAAAATCACGTATAATCCAAATCGGACTTTTCCGGAAACTTAGGCCTGGGTCTAATCTCATTGTTGGCAAACAGATAATTCTGAAAATGTCTCCAATGGGAACAATGACCTAATTCGGAAAATATGCATTGTTCAAATTTTCTACAGGCCTGGTGACCCGAAAAAAATAACATGTCTTCCGGATCCAACTTCCTTCAAAAGTTACGCCTGGTCATGGATGCAGTTGTGGCAAACAGCTACACAATCAGAAATGTCCAAATATGAAACTAACCTCAATTTTGAAAAGTATACATGAATTCAGGTTCCTCACAGGTGTGGAAATATGAAAAAACACGAACAGTCTGGATCCGACCTTTCCTTCAAATGTTAGGCCTGGGCAAATATCTCAATTGTTGGCAAATAACCAATATGTAACTGACCTCAAATACGAAAAAGACGCTTAAAATTCAGGGTCCCTACAGACTGGGGAAACTGAAAAAAATCAGGTATTATCGAATCAGACCTTTCCTTCAAAAGTTAGGCCTGGGTCTATATCGCATTTGTTGGCAAACAGCCAATTCAGTATAAAAAGTCCAAATGTGAAACTAATCTCAAATTTGAAAAGAATAGATAAAGTCAGGTTCCTCAGAGGTGGGGGGAATCGAAAAAAACTGTATTCTCCAAATCCGACCTTTCCTTCAAAGCCTAGCATCTATTCGCATTTTGTTGCAAATTATGAAAAGTCCAAATGTGAAACTGACCTCAATTCGAAAACTACGAATGAATTGTAGGGAAACTGATCTTAATTCGAAAATCTTGCTGACATTCATGTTCCCTCCAGCATGGGGGAACCCTGAAAATCACATATAATCGAATGCCCTTCCTTGAAAAGTTAGGCCTGGGTCTCAATATCGCATGTGTTGGCAATAGCTAATTCTCAAAAGTCCAAATGTGAAACTGACGTTCGAAAACTTCAATTAAATTAAGGTAGCCTACAGGTTGGTGAAGCAGAAAAAACATGAATTTTCCGGATCCTACCTTTCCTCCAAATGTTAGGCTTGGGCATATATCGCAATTTTTTTTGGCAAAGAGCCAATAAATCATGAATCCCAAATGGGAGACTGATCTTAAATTTGAAAAGTGCGTTTACATTCAGGTTCCCTACAGGATGGGGAAGCTGAAAAATCACGTATAAGCCAAATCGGACTTTTCCTTGAAAAGTTAGGCCTGGGTCTATATCTCATTTGTTGGCAAACAGCTAATTCTGAAAAGTCCAAATGTGACACTGACCTCAATTTCGGAAAATATGCATTTGTTCAAATTTTCTACAGGATGGTGAACCCGAAAAAAACATGTCTTTTCCGGATCCAACCTTTCCTTCAAAAGTTACGCCTGGTCATGTATCGCAGTTGTTGGCAAACAGCTAATCAATCAGAAATGTCCAAATCTGAAACTAACCTCAAATTTGAAAAGTATACTGAATTCAGGTTCTCACAGTGTGGGAAATAGGAAAAACACGAACAGTCTGGATCGACCTTTCCTTCAAATGTTTCGTCCTTGGCAAACTATCTCATTGTTGGCAAATAAACCAATAGGTAGCTGACCTGCAAATACACAGAGACCTTAAAATTCCAGGTTCCTACGACTGGGAACCTGAAAAAACTCAGGTATTACGAATTCAGACCTTTCCTTCAAAGTTAGGCCTGGGTCTATATCCCATTTGTTGGCAAACCGCAATTCATTAATAAAAAGTCCAAATGTGAAACGACTCTCAATTTTGAAAAGACTACATAAAGTCAGGTTCCTCAGAGGTTGGGGAATCTGAAAAAACATTATTCTCCAAATCCACCTTTCCTCAAAAGCCTAGCATAATATCGCATTTGTTGGCAAATTATGAAAAAGTCCAAATGTGACACTTGACCTCAAATTCGAAACTACAAATAAATTGTAGGGAAACTGATCTTAAATTCGAAAAGTGTGCTGACATTCAGGTTCCCTCCAGCATGGGGAACCTGAAAAATCACATATAATCGAAATGACCTTCCCTTGAAAAGTTAGGCCTGTGTCTATATCGCATTTGTTGGCAAATAGCTAATTCTCAAAAGTCCAAATGTGAAACTGACGTTCGAAAACTTCAAATAAATTAAGGTAGCCTACAGGTTGGTGAAGCAGAAAAAAACATGAATTTTCCGGATCCGACCTTTCCTTCAAATGTTAGGCTTGGGCATATATCGCAATTTTTTTGGCAAAGAGCCAATAAATCATGAAT
>NW_024099260.1:0-2997 GCF_016545835.1 Crotalus tigris
TTTTTACTTTTGGGTCAAAAAAAAATTTTGACCGCTGTAGCTCAAAAATCCCTGACCCCGGCATCAGGAATTTCCTTCCCCGGACACCAAAAGGGCTAAATTTTTAAAAACTACAAAAAGCACAATTTTTAAGCATGAAATTTAACCCCGAATCCCATTCTGACATCCATTTTTACATTTCGGTCAAAAAAAAATATTCACCTCCAGAGCTCAAAAATCCCTGACCCCGGCATCAGGAATTTCCTTCCACAGACACCAAAAGGCCTAAATTTTTAAAAACTACAAAAAGCACCATTTTTAAGCATGAAATTTAACCCCGAATCCCATTCTGACAATCAATTTTTATATTTCGGTCAAAAAAATAATTTTCACCTCCAGAGCTCAAAAATCCCTGACCCCGGCATCAGGAATTTCCTTCCCCGGACACCAAAACGGCTCAATTTTTAAAACCCCCAAAAAGCACCATTTTTAAGTATGAAATTTACCCCCGAATCCCATTCTGACATCTGTTTTTACTTTTGGGTGAAAAAAAAATTTTGACCGCTGGAGCTCAAAAATCCCTGACCCCGGCATCAGGAATTTCCTTCCCCGGACACCAAAACGGCTCAATTTTTAAAAACCCCAAAAAGCACCATTTTTAAGTATGAAATTTAACCCCGAATCCCATTCTGACATCTTTTTTTACTTTTGGGTCAAAAAAAAATTTTGACCCCTGGAGCTCAAAAATCCCTGACCCCGGCATCAGGAATTTCCTTCTTCAGACAGCAAAAGGGCTAAATTTTTAAAAACTACAAAAAGCACCATTTTTAAGCATGAAATTGAACCCCGAATCCCATTCTGACGTCTGTTTTTACTTTTGGGTCAAAAAAAAATTATGACCTCCGGAGCTCAAAAATCCCTGACCCCGGCATCAGGAATTTCCTTCCACAGACACCAAAAGGTCTAAATTTTTAAAAACCCCAAAAAGCACCATTTTTAAGTATGAAATTTAACCCCAAATCCCATTCTGACATCTGTTTTTACTTTTGGGTCAAAAAAAAATTTTGACCGCTGGAGCTGAAAAATCCCTGACCCAGGCATCAGGATTGTCCTTCCACAGACCCAAGGTCTCAATTTTTTAAAAACATACAAACGCACCATTTTTGTAAGCATGAAATTTAATCCCGAATACCATTCTGACATCCGTTTTTACATTTCGGTCAAAAAAAAAATTTTCACCTCCAGAGCTCAAAAATCCCTGACCCCGGCATCAGGAATTTCCTTCCACAGACACCAAAAAGTCTAAATTTTTAAAAACTACAAAAAGCACCATTTTTAAGCATGAAATTTAACCCCGAATCCCATTCTGACATCTATTTTTACTTTTGGGTCAAAAAAATTTTTTGACCCCTGGAGCTCAAAAATCCCTGACCCCGGCATCAGGAATTTGCTTCTTCAGACAGCAAAAGGGCTAAATTTTTAAAAACTACAAAAAGCACCATTTTTAAGCATGAAATTTAACCCCGAATCCCATTCTGACGTTTGTTTTTACATTTGGGTCAAAAAAAATTTTTCACCTCCGAAGCTTAAAAATCCCTGACCCCGGCATCAGGAATTTCCTTCCCCGGACACCAAAACGGCTCAATTTTTAAAAACCCCAAAAAGCACAATTTTTAAATATGGAATTTAACCCCGAATCCCATTCTGACATCTGTTTTTACTTTTGGGTCAAAAAAAAATTTTGACCGCTGGAGCTCAAAAATCCCTGACCCCGGCATCAGGAATTTCCTTCCCCGGACACCAAAAGGGCTAAATTTTTAAAAACTACAAAAAGCACAATTTTTAAGCATGAAATTTAACCCCGAATCCCATTCTGACATCCATTTTTACATTTCGGTCAAAAAAAAATATTCACCTCCAGAGCTCAAAAATCCCTGACCCCGGCATCAGGAATTTCCTTCCACAGACACCAAAAGGTCTAAATTTTTAAAAACTACAAAAAGCACCATTTTTAAGCATGAAATTTAACCCCGAATCCCATTCTAAAATCAATTTTTATATTTTGGTCAAAAAAAAATTTTCACCTCCAGAGCTCAAAAATCCCTGACCCCGGCATCAGGAATTTCCTTCCCCGGAAACCAAAACGGCTCAATTTTTAAAAACCCGAAAAAGCACCATTTTTAAGCATGAAATTTAACCCCGAATCCCATTCTGACTCTTTTTTTTACTTTTGGGTCAAAAAAAAAATTTTGACCGCTGGGCGCAAAAATCCCTGACCCCGGCTCAGGAATTTCCTTCACAGACACCAAAAGGTCTAACAGTTTTTTAAAACTGACAAAAGCGACCATTTTTAGCAAGAATTTAACCCCGATCCATTCTGACATCCGTTTTTACATTTCGGTCAAAATAAAATTTTCACCTCCAGAGCTCAAATCCCTGACCCCGGCATCAGGAAATTTCCTTCCACAGACACCAATAAAGTGCTAAATTTGTTTAAAAGAGCTACAAAAAGCACATTTTTTAAGCATGAAATTTAAACCCGAATCGCAATTCTGACGTCCTTTTTTACATTTGGGTCAAAAAAAAAGTTTTCACCTCAGGAGCTCACAAAACCCTGAACCCCGGCATCAGGAATTTTCCTTCCCGGACACCAAAAAGTGCTGAAAAATTTTTAAAAACCCGAAAAAGCACCATTTTTAAGCAAGAAATTTAACCCCGAATCCTATTCTGACAATCAATTTTTACATTTCTGTCAAAAAAAATATTTTCACCTCCAGAGCTCAAAAATCCCTGACCCCGGCATCAGGAATTTCCTTCCCCGGACACCAAAACGGATCAATTTTTAAAAACCCGAAAAAGCACCATTTTTAAGTATGAAATTTAACCCCGAATCCCATTCTGACATCTGTTTTTACTTTTGGGTCAAAAAAAAATTTTCACGTCCAGAGCTCAAAAATCCCTGACCCCGGCATCAGGAATTTCCTTCCCCCGGATACCAAAAGGTCTAAATTTTAAAAA
>NW_024099261.1:0-5881 GCF_016545835.1 Crotalus tigris
AATTCCCTCCTAACCATACCCAAGCACTCCAGGTTTGTTGGCAATATTCATTTTGTTCTACGAGTTCATGGTTACCGAACCCTAAGTGGAATTTTCCTACGATGGCATTTTCCCATGTATTTTACCAGGAAACATAGATACCGCAGCCTCGAAAAGTAAATGCCCTCCTAACCATACCCAAGCACTCAAGGTTTGTTGGCGATATTCATTTTGCTCTATGAGTTCATGGTTACCTAACCTTAACCCTAAGTGGAATTTTCCTACAATGGCATTTTCCCATGTATTTAACCAGGAAACAGATAGGGCAGGATAGAAAAGTCAGTGCCCCTTAAACATAAAGAAACACTCCGAGTTTGTTGGAGATTTCCATTTTGCTGTACAGGTTCATGGTGACCTAACCCTATCCCTAAGTGGAATTTTCCTCCAATGGGATTTTCACATGTATTTTACCAGGAAACATAGATAGCGCAGCCTAGAAAAATAAATTCCCTCCTAACCATACCCAAGCGCTCCGAGTTTGTTGGTGATGTCCATTTTGCTCTACAAGTTCATGGTGACCTAACCCTACCCTAAGTGAAATTTTCCTCCAATGGGATTTTCACATGTATTTTACCAGGAAACATAGAGAGGACAGGCTAGAAAAGTCAGTGCCCACCTAACCATACCCAAGCACTCCGGGTTTGTTGGCGATATTCATTTTGCTCTATGAGTTCATGGTGACCTAACCCTGACCCTAAGTGGAATTTTCCTACGATGGCATTTTCCCATGTATTTTACCAGGAAACATAGATAGCGCAGCCTCGAAAAGTAAATGCCCTCCTAACCATACCCAAGCACTCCGGATTTGTGGGCGATGTCCATTTTGCTGTACGGGTTCATGGTGACCTAACCCTAACCCTAAGTGGAATTTTCCTCCTATGGGATTTTCACATGTATTTTACCAGGAAACATAGATAGTGCAGCCTCGAAAAATAAATTCCCTCCTAAACATACCCAAGCACTCCGGGTTTGTTGAAGATATTCATTTTGCTCTATGAGTTCATGGTGACCTAACCCTAACTCTAAGTGGAATTTTCCTACAATGGGATTTTCCCATGTATTTAACCAGGAAACATAGATAGCGCAGCCTAGAGAAGTAAATTCCCTCCTAACCATACCCAAGCACTCCGAGTTTGTTGGCGATGTCCATTTTGCTCTAGAACTTCATGGTGACCTAACCCTAACCCTAAGTGGAATTTTCCTCCAATGGGATTTTCACATGTATTTTACCAGGAAACATAGAGAGGGCTGCTTAGAAAAGTCAGTGCCCTTCTAACCATTCCCGACCACTCCGGGTTTGTTGGCGATATTCATTTTGCTCTGCAAGTTCATGGTGACCTAACCCTAAGTGGAATTTTCCTCCAATGGGATTTTCCCATGTATTTTACCAGGAAACATAGATAGCGCAGCCTCGAAAAGTAAATGCCCTCCTAACCATACCCAAGCACTCAAGGTTTGTTGGCGATATTCATTTTGTTCTATGAGTTCATGGTTACCTAACCCTAACCCTAAGTGGAATTTTCCTACAATGGGATTTTCCCATGTATTTAACCAGGAAACAGATAGGGCAGGACAGAAAAGTCAGTGCCCCCCTAACCATACAGAAACACTTCAAGTTTGTTGGCGATGTCCATTTTGCTGTATGGGTTCATGGTGACCTAACCCTAACCCTAAGTGGAATTTTCCTCCTATGGGATTTTCACATGTATTTTACCAGGAAACATAGATAGAGCAGCCTCGAAAAGTAAATTCCCTCCTAAAACATACCCAAAAGCACTCGGTTTTGTTGGCGATATTCATTGGCTCCTATGAGGGTCATGGGGACCTACACCCTAACCTCACGTGGAATTTTCCTCAGGATTTTACATGTATTTCTACCAGGAAACATAGATCGCACCAGCCTAGAAAATAAATTCCCTCCTAACCATACCCAAGCACTCCAGGTTTGTTGGCAATATTCATTTTGTTCTACGAGTTCATGGTTACCGAACCCTAAGTGGAATTTTCCTACGATGGCATTTTCCCATGTATTTTACCAGGAAACATAGATACCGCAGCCTCGAAAAGTAAATGCCCTCCTAACCATACCCAAGCACTCAAGGTTTGTTGGCGATATTCATTTTGCTCTATGAGTTCATGGTTACCTAACCTTAACCCTAAGTGGAATTTTCCTACAATGGCATTTTCCCATGTATTTAACCAGGAAACAGATAGGGCAGGATAGAAAAGTCAGTGCCCCTTAAACATAAAGAAACACTCCGAGTTTGTTGGAGATTTCCATTTTGCTGTACAGGTTCATGGTGACCTAACCCTATCCCTAAGTGGAATTTTCCTCCAATGGGATTTTCACATGTATTTTACCAGGAAACATAGATAGCGCAGCCTAGAAAAGTAAATTCCCTCCTAACCATACCCAAGCGCTCCGAGTTTGTTGGTGATGTCCATTTTGCTCTACAAGTTCATGGTGACCTAACCCTACCCTAAGTGAAATTTTCCTCCAATGGGATTTTCACATGTATTTTACCAGGAAACATAGAGAGGACAGGCTAGAAAAGTCAGTGCCCACCTAACCATACCCAAGCACTCCGGGTTTGTTGGCGATATTCATTTTGCTCTATGAGTTCATGGTGACCTAAACCTGGAACCTAAGTGGAATGTTTCCGACGATGGCACTTTCCCATGTATTTTACCAGGAAACATCAGATAGAGCAGCCTCGAAAAAGTAAAATGCCCCCTAACCATACCCAAGAAGCACTCCGGATTATGATGGGCGATGTCATTTTGCTGTACGGTGTTCATGGTGACCTACCCTAAACCTAAGTGGAATTTCCTCTATGGGATTTTCACATGTATTTTACCAGGACAACATAGATAGTGCAGCCTCGGAAAAAATAAATTGCCCTCCTCAAACATACCCAAGCACTCAGGGTTTGTTGGCGATATTCATTTTGCTCTATGAGTTCATGGTTACCTAACCCTAACTCTAAGTGGAATTTTCCTACAATGGGATTTTCCCATGTATTTAACCAGGAAACATAGATAGCGCAGCCTAGAGAAGTAAATTCCCTCCTAACCATACCCAAGCACTCCGAGTTTGTTGGCGATGTCCATTTTGCTCTAGAACTTCATGGTGACCTAACCCTAACCCTAAGTGGAATTTTCCTCCAATGGGATTTTCACATGTATTTTACCAGGAAACATAGAGAGGGCTGGCTAGGAAAGTCAGTGCATTCTAACCATCCCCGACCTAACCTCGGGTTTTTGCGCGAATCATTGTGCTCTGCAAGTTCATGGTGACCTTAACACTAAGTGGAATTTTTCCTCCAATGGATTTCATGTTATTTTTACCAGGAAACAAAGGTAGCGCAGCCTAGAAAAGACAAATTCCCTCCTAAACCATAACCCACAAGCACTCAAGTTTGTTGGCGATATTCATTTTGCTCTAGAGTCATGGGACCTAACCCTAAAACCTAAGTGGAATTTTCCTACGATGGCATTTTCCCATGTATTTTACCAGGAAACATAGATAGCGCAGCCTAGAAAAGTAAATGCCCTCCTAACCATACCCAAGCACTCAAGGTTTGTTGGCGATATTCATTTTGTTCTATGAGTTCATGGTTACCTAACCCTAACCCTAAGTGGAATTTTCCTACAATGGGATTTTCCCATGTATTTAACCAGGAAACAGATAGGGCAGGACAGAAAAGTCAGTGCCCCCCTAACCATACAGAAACACTTCAAGTTTGTTGGCGATGTCCATTTTGCTGTATGGGTTCATGGTGACCTAACCCTAACCCTAAGTGGAATTTTCCTCCTATGGGATTTTACCAGGAAACATAGATAGTGCAGCCTCGAAAAGTAAATTCCCTCCTAAACATACCCAAGCACTCCTGGTTTGTTGGCGATATTCATTTTGCTCTATGAGTTCATGGTGACCTAACCCTAACCTCACGTGGAATTTTCCTCCAATGGGATTTTCACATGTATTTTACCAGGAAACATAGATAGCACAGCCTAGAAAATAAATTCCCTCCTAACCATACCCAAGCACTCCAGGTTTGTTGGCAATATTCATTTTGTTCTACGAGTTCATGGTTACCGAACCCTAAGTGGAATTTTCCTACGATGGCATTTTCCCATGTATTTTACCAGGAAACATAGATAGCGCAGCCTAGAAAAGTAAATGCCCTCCTAACCATACCCAAGCACTCCGAATTTGTTGGCGATGTCCATTTTGCTCTCGAAGTTCATGGTCACCTAACCCTAACCCTAAGTGGAATTTTCCTCCAATGGGATTTTCCCATGTATTTTACCAGGAAACATAGATAAGGACGCAGTCTCGAAAGAGACAATTCTCTTCATAACCATTCCCCCAAGCACTCCGTTTTTGTTGGCGATATTCAGTTTTGCTCTATGAGTTCATGTTATCTAACCCTAACCTAAATGGAGGAATTTTCCACTACAAGTGGGATATCCCATGTATTTTAACCAGGAAACAGATAGGGCAGATAGAAAAGTCAGTACCACCCCTAACCATGAAGAAACACATCCGAGTTTGTTTGGATTTCCATTTTGTGCTGTACGGGTAATCATGGTGACCTAACCCTAACCCTTAAGTGGAATTTTCCCTCCAATGGGAATTTTCCGGTGTGATTTTACCAGGAAATATAGGTTAAGCGATCTAGTAAATAATGCCACTCCTAACCATACCCGAGAACTCACCGAGTTTGTTGCCGATGTCCCTTGTTGCTCTACAAGTTCAGTGACCTAGCACCTAACCCTAGTGGAATTTTCCTTCAATGGGAATTTTCCCATGTATTTTACCAGGAAACATAGGTAGCGCAGCCTAGAAAAGGCAATTCCCTCCTAACCATACCCATGCACTCAAGGTTTGTTGGCGATATTCATTTTGCTCTATTAGTTCATGGTGACCTAACCCTAACCCTAAGTGGAATTTTCCTACGATGGCATTTTCCCATGTATTTTACCAGGAAACACACATAGCGCAGCCTAGAAAAGTAAATGCCCTCCTAACCATACCCAAGCACTCCGAGTTTGTTGGCGATGTCCATTTTGCTCTAGAGGTTCATGGTGACCTAACCCTAACCCTGAGTGGAATTTTCCTCCAATGGGATTTTCCCATGTATTTTACCAGGAAACATAGATAGCGCAGTCTAGAAAAGACAATTCCCTCATAACCATACCCAAGCACTCAGGGTTTGTTGGCGATATTCATTTTGCTCTATGAGTTCATGGTTACCTAACCCTAACTCTAAGTGGAATTTTCCTACAATGGGATTTTCCCATGTATTTTACCCGAAACCTAGATAGCGGCACTAGAGAAGTAAATTCCCCTCCTACCATACCCAAGCACTCCGAGTTTGTTTGGCGAATGTCCATTTTGGCTCCTAGACTTTCCAATGGTGACCTAACCCAACCTAAGTGAGTTTCATCCAATTGAGATTTTCACATGTTATTTTACCAACGAACATAGAGAGGGCAGGCTAGAAAGTCAGTGCCCTTCTAATCCATTCCCCGAGCATTCCGGTTTGTTGGCGATTTCATTTTGCTCTAATGAGTTCATGGTGAACCCCCTAACCCTAACCCTAATTGAATTTTCCTACGATGCATTTTCCCATGTATTTTACCAGGAAACATAGAAAGGGAAGCCTAGAAAGTAAAATGCCCTCCTAAGGATTCAAAAGCACTCCGAATTTGTTGGCATTCTCCATTTTGCTGTATGAGTTCATGGTGACCTAAACCTAACCCTAAGTGGAATTTTTCCTTCTATAGGATTTTCCCATGTATTTTACCGGGAAACATAGATAGGGCAGCCCAGAAA